>NC_072047.1:3037376-3124928 GCF_027791375.1 Indicator indicator
GGTGGGAGGTGTCCCTGCCCATGGCAGGGGGTTGGAACTGGATGAGCTTTGAGGTCCCTTCCAAACCCATTCTGTGGGACCCATGAAGGGGCCATGGAAGGGACAATGGAACAGGGACCAGCAGATAAAGAAACTATCACATCACATCCACATCATCATCACATCATTACATCATCATCATCAGATCATTACATCATCACATCACATCATTACATCATCATCACCACATGTGTCGGTGTGAGCTGAAATTCCCCCCCCACCGACAATAACCAGGCTAGCTCAGTCTGGAAGCAAATGAAAAGCTGTATTTACAAGCAGAGTCTAAAATCTACAGTGAAATGCAATGAATATGTACAAATATACAAAATTCACAACATTCACAAATATATACAATCAACAGAAAAAGCACAATCGATCTCCCTTTGCTTCCCCCCAAGGGGACCCTCCCAAAGGGGCCTCCCTCTCCCAGGAGCTTCCCCCCCAGACCCCCCTGGACAGAGAAGCAGAGTTTGTTAAGCAGAAAGTTGTTAACTTAGCTGCCAAGGTCAGTGTGTTATCTTCAGCCAGAAGAGAAGAAGAAACAGCAGCCAGACAGCCCAGCAACTGCCCCCACTGCCGAAAGCAGAATGTGCAGAGTGCCTACTTTGTTTTGGGTAATAGTTAAACATTTCTATCTATCCAATGGAAGTGTTTAGAACAATCGTTATTTTGCTTTCTTACACCCAATAGTGACTTATTTACATTCTTTCACTTTCTCTGTTCTGAACTTTGCAAGGAAAAATTAAAAAGACAGTTTCAAACCATCACAGTACATCACATCACATCATCACATCATTACATCATTACGTCATCACATCACATAGAATCACAGAATCAGTCAGGGTTGGAAGGGACCACAAGGCTCAGCCAGTTCCAACCCCCCTGCCATGGGCAGGGACACCTCACACCAGATCAGGCTGGCCAGAGCCTCATCCAGCCTGGCTGCAAACACCTCCAGGGATGGAGCCTCAACCACCTCCCTGGACAACCCATTCCAGGCTCTCACCACTCGCATGGGGAAGAACTTCTTCCTCACCTCCAGCCTGAATCTCCCCACTTCCAGCTTTGTTCCATTCCCCCCAGTCCTGTCACTCCCTGATAGCCTAAAAGGTCCATCCCCAGCTTTCTTGTAGCCCCCTTCAGATCCTGGAAGGCCACAAAAAGGTCTCCTGGGAGCCTTCTCTTCTCCAGACTGAACAGCCCCAACTCTTTCAGGCTCTCCTCACAGCAGAGCAGCTCCAGCCCTCTGCTCATCCTGGTGGCCCTTCTCTGGACACCTTCCAGCATGTCCAGATCCCTCTTGTGACAGAGGCTCCACAATTGGACACAGTACTCCAGGTGTGGTCTCAGCAGAGTGGAGCAGAGGGGGAGAATCACCTCCCTTGACCTGCTGGCCACACTTCTCTTGCTGCAGCCCAGGCTCTGCTTGGCTCTCTGGGCTGCAAGTGCACATTGACAGCTCCTGTTGAGCTTCTCGTCCATCAACACCCCCAAGTCCCTCTCCTCAGGGCTGCTTTCTAGCCAGTCCCTGCCCAGCCTGGATTTGTGCTTGGGATTGCCTCAACCCAGCTGCATCACATCACATCACATCATATCATCACTTCATCACATCTCCTGTTCCTTCCTCAACTCCAGCAGCACTCTGGCTGCAATTCAAACCCCACCTCCTGCCAGTCTGCAGGGAGCTGCAGCTCTACCTGGGCACAGTTCCTCCACCTCTGACCTCTTCTCCCAATGATTTGGGAGGCTGTGTCCTAACTAAACAATTTAGAATCACAGAACTGCTGAGGCTGGAAGAGACCTCTGAGATCATCCAGTCCAAGCACTCACCCAGAGTTCACAATCCACCACTGCTGCTGAGCCACTGCTACTGAACCACCTCCCTCAGCACCACATCCAGGTGGCTTTTGAACCCCTCCAGGGATGGGGACTCCACCACCTCCCTGGGCAGCCTGTGGCAGTGCCTGAGAACTCTTGCTGGGAAGAAATTTCTCCTAATTTCCAACCTGAACCTCCCCTGCCATAATTTCTGGACATTTCCTCTCCTAGCTTCAAGAGCCCAACCCCCACCTGGCTCCAGCCTCCTCTCAGGGAGCTGGAGAGAGCCAGAAGCTCTCCCCTCAGCCTCCTTCTCCCCAGCTCCCTCAGCTGCTCCTCCTCAGCCCTCTTCTCCAGACCCTTCCCCAGCTCATTGCCCTTTGTTTGTGCCCAAACCATCTACATTTTATCCAGCTCTGCTCCTTCATGTAGCTCAACACCAAGGGGGCAAACCAAGGTGACCACCTTGCCCTACACCCAGCCTAGGGTCAGGTGGGTTAAGCAAAGCTTCACCAGA
Source organism: Indicator indicator (assembly GCF_027791375.1). NCBI lineage: Eukaryota > Metazoa > Chordata > Aves > Piciformes > Indicatoridae > Indicator > Indicator indicator. The sequence goes on from NC_072047.1 coordinate 3,039,751, forward strand.
TGCCAACCACCCCAGAAGCCATCAGAAGAGTTCAAGCCCCCAGATGAGTTGAGCTTGTTTGGAGCTGACAACACACAAGGACCAGGCAAGAACAGAGCCTGCAGGGACCTGTCCGTGGCAGCACCTTTTGTACCCAGAGCCATCCTCAACCCTTTCCATCCTAAATCCCCCATCCAGTTCCAACCCCCTGCCATGGGCAGGGACACCTCCCACCAGCTCAGGTTGCTCAAGGCCTCATCCAGCCTGGCCTTGAACACCTCCAGGCTTGGAGCCTCCACAACTGTGCCAGTCTCTTCCTACCCTCACTGCAAAGAATTTCTTCCTCATCTCCACTCTCAATCTCCTCTCTCCCAGCTCAAAGCCATTTTCCCTCATCCTGACACGCCCAAGCCCTTGTCCAAAGTCCCTCCCCAGGTCTCCTGGAGGTCCTTCAGGTACTGAAATGGAGCTCTAAACTCTCCCTGGAGTCTTCTCTTCTCCAGGGTGAACAGCTCCAGTGGTTTCATCCTGTCCCATAGAGGTTCTCCAGCCCTCTGCTCATCTTGGTGGCCTCCTCTGGACCCTCTCCAGCAGCTCCAGAGCCTTCTTGTGCTGGGGGCCCAGAGCTGGAGGCAGTGCTGCAGGTGGGGTGTGAGCAGAGCAGAGCAGAGGGCAGAATCCCCTCCCTGTGCTGCTGCTCTCCCTGCTTTGGATGCAGCCCAGGGCATGGTTGGCTCTTTGGGCTGCCAGTGCCCATTGCTGGCTCAGCTCAAGCCTCTCTCATCCACCAGCACCTCCAAGTGCTCTGCAGGGCTGCTCTCATCCCATTCCTCACCCAGCCTGGATTTGTGCCTGGGATTTTTGGATTTAAACCACAGCAAGCAACCAAAGCAGCCACAAAAAGCAGCCAAGGGTGAGGGTTTGCACACACAGAGGCCATGGCAGGGCCATCCCTCAGCATCTCTGGCTGCTTTTATTTGCAGAGCTCAGCCCTCTCCAGCCCCTTGGGATCAGGAGGTTGAATCTGTGTATGGAGATCACCTTCTGCCAGGGAACATCACCCTCTCTGGAGTCCTCTGGCAAAAGCTGATCTGAATCTTACTCAGCTGCAGCCCTGCAGAGAGGAGCAGAGGAGAGGTTCTGGGAATTGGGAAGAGTATAATTAGCTGCAGCTTGGTCTGAGGCCCAGCTCCTTAACTCATTGACAGAGCCAGCAAGGAAGGAGCTGCTGGAGGAAGGAGAATCAGAGAACTGTTTGGGTTGGAAAAGCTCTCTGAGAGCATCAAGTCCATCAACCCAACCCCACCATGGCCACCAAACCATGGCCCAAGCTGCCCTGGCCACAGGTTTCTTGAAGACCTCCAGGGATGGAGACTCCACCACCTCTGTGGGCTGCCTGGGATGGTGCCTGAGAACCCTTTCTGGGAAGGAATTTTCCCTAAAATCCAACCTGAACACAACCTGAGGCCATTTCCTCTTGTCCTATCACTTGTTCCTTGGGAGAAGACACCAATTCCCACCTGGCTCCAGACCTCCTTTGGTGAGGTCTCCTCTCAACCTCAGCTTTGAGAACCCTTTCAGGAAGAAGTTTCTTTCAATCTCCAACCTAAACCTGCCCTGGGGCAACCTGAGGCCATTGCCTCTCATCCTGTCCCTTGTTCCTTGCCACAAGAGCCCAACCCCCACCTGGCTCCAGCCTCCTCTCAGGGAGCTGCAGAGAGCCAGAAGGTCTCCCCTCAGCCTCCTTCTCCCCAGCTCCCTCAGCTGCTCCTCCCCAGCCCTCTTCTCCAGACTCTTCCCCACCTTTCTTGCCCTTCTCTGGTCCTGCTCCAGCCCTCAAGGTCCTTCTTGCAGCCAGGAGCCCAACCCTGCCCCCAGCACTCAAGCTGTGGCCTCCCCAGTGCCCAGCCCAGGGGCACCGTCCCTGCCCTGCTCCTGCTGCCCACAGCATTGCTGCTCCAGACCAGGCTGCTGCTGTCCTTCTTGCCAACCTGGGCACCCCCTGGCTCATCTTCATGTTCTTCACCCCTCAAACCTTCACCAAAGGTTTATTTTTGACCCCATTATCCTTTTCCTTTCTAGTGTGAGGTGTCCCTGCCCATGGCAGGAGGGTTGGAACTGGCTGATCCTTGTGGTCCCTTCCAACCCTGACTGATTCTATGATTCCTCACCCTGACTTCAGCAGCGTCACCAGGTAACAGAGACAGGTCAGGGGCAACCCTTCCCCCTCCTGAGCCTTTGGATTGCTCTCTGCAGCTCCCCAGGAAGAGACAAAGTGACCATTCCCATAGCAAACTGCCCCTCCCTCAGCTCTTCTGGCAAGGAGTCACAGCTGGTCTGGGTCTCATCCCCATCCACTCAGGACTGCTGGGGCTTAAAAAACGAGGCAGGACCTCTGAGGCAGAGGAGCTGCCCCAGCTCAGGGCTTTACACCCTAAAGCCTGCCCCAAGTCAAAGCCCTGCAGGAGATCTCAGTGCCAGCACTCAGACAGCAGCTCAGAATGTGCTGGCACACAGTGAGGCAGACCTCACCCCCCTCATCCCTGTGTCCACAGCCAAGGTGTCTTTTACTCCCTGGGAAGGACCATAAAGAGGCCTTGCAGAGCCCAGATGCCACCAGGAATTATGTGGGTAGGAAAAAATCTGTTGCTCTTGAGAGACCCTGCATGGAATGGGAACAGCAAAGCTGCTCCAGAGCCTGGGGTGAGCTCCAGAGTTGCAGTGAAAATGCCACCAAAGGGAAGATTTCTTGGAGGGGGAGAGGAGGGAGGGCATGCTGGAGGTACTCCTCAAGGGGTTGTTTTGTGTCCCTCAAGCCTGGCAGCATCTCCAGTGCCATCAACACCTTGCCAGGCACTGGGTGAGCTTTGGATGGTGGCAAACCACCAGTGGGGTCTGGCCCTGCAGGCCCCCAGCCTGCTGCACCACCAGGTCAAAGTTCAAAGCTGAGACATTTGGCTTGGAGCAGGAGAAAAAGGCTTTTGAACTTCCACAAGGGTTTCTGAAGAGCACAAAGCATCACCCACAGAGCCAAAGCACCTGCCTGGGCTGGCTGTGCCAAGCCTGAAGTCACTTAAAACCCAGCCTAGGTCTGAGCCTTCTGGAGATCCTGGGCTGCATCCAAAGCAGTGTGGCCAGAGATGGAGAGAGAGGATCCTGCCCTCTGCTCTGCTCTGGGGAGACCTCACCTGCAGGGCTGGGGCCAGATATGGGACCCCCAGCACAGGAGGGTCCTGGAGCTGATGGAGAGTGTCAGGAGGAGGCCACAAAGATGATCAGAAGACTGGAGAAGCTCCACTGGGCTGCAGCCAAAGCAGCCTGGGCAGGGATGGAGAGAGAGGATCCTGCCCCTGTGCTCTGGGGAGACCTCAGCTGCAGGGCTGGGTCCAGATATGAGACCCCCAGCACAGGAGGGAGATGGAGCTGAGGAGAACCTCAGGAGGTTCAATGAGGGCAAGGTCCTGCAGCCCTGAATGTCAGTGCAGGCTGGGGGGGTGATGAGATTGAAGAGCAGCCCTGCAGAGAAGGGACTTGGGGGTGCTGGTGGGGGAGAAGCTGGCCAGGAGCCAGCAGTGGGCACTGGCAGCACAGAGGCCAAGGGCAGCCTGGGCTGCATCCAAAGCAGTGTGGCCAGAGCTGGAGAGAGGATCCTGCCCCTCTGCTCTGCTCTGGGGAGACCTCACCTGCAGGGCTCTGTCCAGCTATGGAGACACCAAAACAAGGACATGGAGCTGCTGGAGAAGGTCCAGAGGAGGCCACACAGGTGATCAGGGAGCTGGACAACCTCTGCTATAGGGACAGGCTGGAAGGATGGAGGCTGTTCAGCCTGGAGAGGAGAAGACTCCAGGGAGACCTCAGAGCTGCATTTCAACATCTGCAGGGGACCTGCAGGCAGGCTGGGGAGGGACTGCTCAGAAGAGGCTGTGGGGATAGGCCCAGGGGCAATGGTTTGAAACTGGAGCAGGGCAGAGTTAGATTGGACATCAGGAAGGAGTTGTGCACAGTGAGGCTGGGGAGAGACTGGGACAGGCTGCCCAGGGAGGTGGTTGAGGCTCCATCCCTGGAGACATTCAAGATCAGCCTGGATGTGGCCCTGGGCAGCCTGCTCCAGTTGGAGATGTCCCTGCTGAGTGCAGGTGGGGTTGGACAGGATGTCCTTGGAGGATCCCTTCCAACCTGCTGCATTCTGTGACAGTGCAGAACGATCCTTGCAATGAATTCTTCCCTCCCTGAGGCTTCTGTCAGGGGGATGTGGAGAAACCAAACTGCAAATAACTTTCAGCAGGAAGCACTTGGGGCCAGGTCAGTGTTGCTGGTGAGAACCTGCCCTGAGAGCAAAGAGCAAAGCTAACCCAGGCTGCATTCCATCAGCAAACCATTCCCCACAGCCAGGTGCTAGATCAAACCCAGCTCTAGGTGTTTGGGATAGTGTCTTCAGGAACCTGCTCTCCAGTCCCTCCTGGATCAAGGTTTTCCTTTCCCTGTGTTTTATTCTGCTTTTGCTCTTTTGTTTTTTATCTATATATACAATCCCAGTTTTCCTTCTCTCACACTCCAGAAATGAAGGATCCCTCCAGCAGCTCCTTGCTGGAGTCCCAGCAGGATGGGTGGCTTGCCTAAATTATGAGGCAGGACCCATCCTGGGGGCCAGTTTGTGCCCATTGCTCCTTGTCCTGTCCCTGGGCTTAGAGAGCAGCCCCAAGGAGAGGGACCTGGAAGTCCTGGTGGATAACAAGTCCTGCATGGGACAGCAATGTGCCCTTGTGGCCAAGGAGGCCAGTGGGATCCTGGGGTGTATTAAGAAGAGTGTGTCCAGCAGATCCAGGGAGGTTCCCTCCCCCTCTACTCTGCCCGGCTGAGACCTCATCTTGAGTATTGCCTTCAGTTTTGGGCTCCCCAGTTCAGGAGGGACAGGGATCTGCTGGAGAGAGTCCAAGGGAGGACTCCAAGGATGCTGAAGATGCCTGGGGAGGAGAGGCTGAGAGCCCTGGGGGTGGTGAGTGTGGAGAGGAGAAGGCTGAGAGGGATCTGCTCAATGTCTCTCAAGAGCTGAGGGCTGGGGGGCAGGAGGCAGGGGCCAGGCTCTGCTCACTTGCACCCTGGGCTAGGCCAAGGGGCACTGGATGGAAACTGCAGCACAGGAGGTTCTACCTCAACACAAGGGGAAACTTCTTTTCTGTAAGGCTCCCAGAGGCCTGAAGCAGGCTGCCCAGAGAGGTTGTGGAGTCTCCTTCTCTGGAGACTTCCAAGGCCTGTCTGGATGTGTTCCTGGGTGCCCTGTGCTGGATTGTATGGTCCTGCTCTGGCAGGGGGCTTGGACTCAATGATCTTTTTGGGTTCCTTCCAACCCCTGACATCCTGTGGTGATCCTGTGATCATCCTGTGATCCTGTGATCATCCTGTGGGCACCACTGAGCAGAGTCTGGCCTCAGCCTCTTGCCCCCCACAGCTCCTTTAGCTCTTGCTGAGCATTGCTCAGCTCCCCTCTGGGCTGCTCTTCTGCAGGCTCTCAGCCCCAGGGCTCTCAGCCTTTGCTCCTAACCCAAGTCCTGCTCCTCAGGACTGCTCTCCAGCCCTTCACCTCCTACCCCTCTGGATCCAGCTGCTTTATGAGCAGACATCACAGCCCTGCTGGGTGCAAGCTTTACTGGAGCCATGCCCCAGTCTCAGAGCCCAGCTTGCCCTTCTTTTCCCAAGCAAAGATCCTTGCAGACCCCTCTGCTGAGGCTGATTTGCCCTTCAGGCCCTGCAGCCACCTTTTGGGGAGGTAGCAAACCCCAAACCTGTTCCTGGCATGGCTCACACCCAGCTGTTGGCAACGAGCTGAGGCTCAAGCCCCCTGGCCAGGGTGGATGGAGGAACCAAGACCTCAAAAGCTGGAGGAAAACACCACCTCTGATGGCTCCCTGAAGGACAAGGGCAGGTTGGTTTGGGTTTTTTCCTTTCCTCCTGCTTTGTATGCTCTTGATGTAACATCAGCCTGGGGGTGGGGGGAACTCTGCTGGGAAAGCTACAGCGTAAGAGGTTCCTGTCCTTCAGGAAAACACAACAGGAAAAGGCAAAGCTTTCCCGAGCTGCCTCTTACAAAGCCTTTCCCTGTGCCCTGCAAGGGCTTGGCTGTCACCATGAAGCCATCTGAGCATCCCTGGGGGATGGCAAGGAAGGGCCACGTTGGCCAGGCTGGCACCAGCAGCATCACAGGAACTCAGAGAGGGGAATTGGTTGTCAAAAGAGGGGAAAAATCCTGAGGAGAAATCATTAATAGGCAGTGATGGATAAGAGGCAAACAACCTGAAATCATTAAAGAGAAATAAAGAGTAAGGAGTTGTTAACAAGGCAGAAAGAAGGAATAAAGAAGAAGAAACAATTAGAGGCACAAATAATAGGAAATAAGCAATGAGACCTAAATAAGAAGAAATAATTAATGAGAAATAAATGCTGAGAAACAATTAAGAAGAAAGAAAGAGAAATAATTAAATAAGAAATAAATAAGAAGAAATAATTAATGCTAAGTAATAAGAAATAATTAATGCTAAGTGATATGGAATAATTAATGCTCAATAAATAAATAAGAAGAAATAAATGCAAAGAAAGAATTTGGAAGAAATAAATAAGAAGAAATAATAAATGGTAAGTCATAAGGAATAATTAATGCCAAATAAATTAATAATAATAATTAAATAAGAAGAAATAATTAATGCTAAGTGATAAGGAATAATTAATGCTAACTAAATAAATAAGAAATAAATAAGAAGAAATAATTAATGCTAAGTAACGAGAAATAATTAATGCTAAATAAATAATAATAAATAAATAGGAAGAACTAAATAATGCTAAGTAAGAATTAATAATTAATGCTAATAAGAAATAAATAATAGGAAATAAATAAGAAATAAATAAGAAATAATTAATTAGGCATAAATAACAAGAAATAACTAATGAGGAATGAATAAGCAGAAAGAGTTAATGAGGAATAAATAATACAGAATTAAGAAGAAATGAATAGGAAGAAATAACTAATGGTAAATAAATAAAGAAAAAGAAATAATTAATGCTATAAAAATAAATAAGAATAAATAAATAAGAAGAAATAATTAATGAGGCATAAATAACCAGAAATAATTAATGAGAAATAAATAAATAGGAAATAAATAATAAGAAATAATTATTGAGAAATAAATAATAAGAAATAACTAATGAGAAATAAATAAGGAAGAAATCAAGAATACAAAAAAATATTAAGAAACAAATAACCAGAAATAGCTAATGAGAAATAAATAAATAGGAAATAAATAATAAGAAATAATCATTGAGAAATAAATAACCAGAAATAACTAATGAGAAATAAATAAATAAGAAACAAGTAACAAGAAAAATATTAATAACTAAATAAATAATCAGAAATAACTAATGAGAAATAAATAATAAGAAAGAATCAATAAGAATTAAAAGGAGAAGAAATAAACAGTAAGAAACAAATCATAAGAAGTAATTAATAAGAAATAAATGTTAAGAAACAAATAAGGAGAAATAAAGGCAAGAAAAGAAGAAAAAGAAAAGAAATAAGAAATGGTGGAGGTGTCCCTGCTGACTACAGGGGGGTTGGGCAAGATGACCTTGGAGGGTCCCTTCCACCCTGCTGCATTCTGTGAGTCTGTAAAAAAAAAAAAAGAGGGAGAAATAAAAAAGGCAAAATTTGGGGTAGGGGAAAGGATTTGGGTTGCTGATCAAGAAATAAATCTGTGCTCCTCACCCTGCTTGCTGCACCAGCAGTGATTTTTTTTCCTTTTTTCCCCTGTGATGCAATCTCTTCCCAAAGAAAGGAGACCTTGGGGTGAAATCCCTCCAGACAGACTCCCCCAGTCCCAACATGGCAGATAGGGTTGAAAGGGAGCTCTGGAGCTCAGCCAGTCCAACCCCCCTGCTCCAGCAGGGCACCCACAGCAGCTTGCCCAGCACCACAATGCCCAGGGGGGGTTGGAAGCTCTCCACACAAGGACACTCCACAACCTCTCTGGGCAGCCTGCTCCAGCCCTCCAGCACCCTCACACCAATCAACTTTCTCCTCCTCTTCAGATGCAACCTCCTGGGTGCCACTTTGTGCCCCTTGCCCCTTGTGCTGTCCCTGGGCACCAGTGAGCAGAGTCTGGCCCCAGCCTCTTGCCCCCCACAGCTCCTTTAGCTTTTGCTGAGCATTGCTCAGCTCCCCTCTGGGGCTGCTCTTCTGCAGGCTCTCAGCCCCAGGGCTCTCAGCCTTTGCTCCTCCCAGAGCTGCTCCAGGCCCCTCAGCAGCTTCCCAGCCTGCCCTGGACTCTCTCCAGCACTTCCCTGTCCCTCTGCAACTGGGGAGCCCAGAACTGGACCCAGGACTCCACCTGTGGCCTCGCCAGCATCCTGACTCACCAACCCTACAGCCTCAACACCGAGACAGCCACTCCCCAGTCCTTCCCCAGTCCTTCCCCAGCCCTTCCCCAGCCCTTCTCCAGTCCTTCCCCAGCCCTTCCCCAGCCCTTTCCCAGTCCTTCCCCAGCCCTTTCCCAGCCAGCCTTCTGCAGTCTGCTTTGCAATTCCTTGCACGGCAGCAGGAACAAAGGAGCTGCTTCCTCTCAGCAGGAGCCTGCAAAGGCATCGAGCCCTGGTTCCTCCTGGGGAAATTGAGGCAGGAGGCAGGGATCTGCTCCCTCACTGCCTTGCAGTGATCCTTGGGTTGATGCAGCTCCAGCTTGGAGCAGTTCAGGGGTGGATGGAGCTGGAAGGGGTTTGCTGGGGTGGGAAAGGCTTTGCTGGAGTGGGAAATGGTTAAGCGGCAGTGGGTTGAGACTGTCTCAAATCTTGGCCCCACCTCCCGGCACATCTTCTGCGTTGGGTTTCCCCCTTTGCCAAATTGACACCAGCCTAGCAGTGGGGGAGGATCGGAACTGCCATCACCAGGGAGCCTTCTCCAGCCCTGGCTGCTGCTCGCCCATCCTCCTCCTGCATTTCTAGGCAATGCTGCCATCGAGTGGTCCAGGAGTATCCGGATGTGCGAAGAGCCCTGGGCCACCAGCCTGGTGGTCACCTAGGGCTGCTGAGATCCCGTTGAAATCTGTCTCCTCCTTCATCCATCCTCGGGTCGAAAAGCTCAGCCTGGCTTCAGCAACTGACCTGCTACTGGAGACTGAAGACCTTCGGTCCCTTAGGTTTCCCTAAGGAAGATCCTTGGATCCTCCCTCCACAACTCTGGCTGCAATTCAAACCTCACCTCTTGCCAGTTTGCAGGAAGCTCCACCTCTGAGCTCCTCTCCCAGCGATTTTGGAGGCTGTGTCCTAACTAAACAATTTAGAATCACAGAACTGCTGAGGCTGGAAGAGACCTCTGAGATCATCCAGTCCAAGCACTCACCCAGAGTTCACAATCCACCACTGCTGCTGAGCCACTGCCACTGAACCACCTTCCTCTGCACCACATCCAGGTGGCTTTTGAACCCCTCCAGGGATGGGGACTCCACCACCACCCTGGGGCAGCCTGGCATTTTTTCTTGTCCTGTTGCTTGCTCTTTGGGAGAAGAGCCAAGCTTCACGTGGCTCCAGCCTCTTCTCAGGAAGCTGGAGAGAGCCAGAAGGTCTCCCCTCAGCCTCCTTCTCCCCAGCTCCCTCAGCTGCTCCTCCCCAGCCCTCTTCTCCAGACCCTTCCCCACCTTTCTTGCCCTTCTCTGCCCCTGCTCCAACCCTCAAGGTCCTTCTTGCAGCCAGGAGCCCAACCCTGCCCCCAGCACTCAAGCTGTTTCCTCCCCAGTGCCCAGCCCAGGTGCACAATCCCTGCCCTGCTCCTGCTGCCCACACCATTGCTGCTCCAAACCAGGCTGCTGGAGGCTTTTTTGACCACTTGGGCATCCCCTGGCCCCAGGGTAGTGGGAAGAGCTTTCCCTTCTTTGCCAAACCAAACATTTGCTTTGATCATGGGGGATGCAAAATGCTCACTGCCCACCGTGCAAAAGCCTCTCAGAGCCATCCCAGGGCTCTCACATCAGGGCTGTCACATCAGACACAAACCGCAGCAGCTTTACAATTCTTTGGCCCTAGACACCCCACAGCCCCCTCCCCAAGATGCAAAGCACAGGGAGACTCTGAGGGCAAAGTGGTTGGACAGAGGATGAGGAGGTATGAAAATGGAGGTGTGTGAAGTCCTGGAGGCTCCTTGCCCGCTGGGAAGGGCAGGTCTGGGGGGGGGAGGGCTGCTGGATACCCCCCCCCCGGGCAGGGTGGAGGGGCAGTGGAGGGGGGGGGAGGGAGGGAGGCGGAGGGAGACCGGAGAAAGGCTGTCCGTGACTAAGGGGGGTCGGAAGGGGCCGAGGGGACCGGGGGAGGGCTCTCGCTGCCGGCTCTGCCCAGCGCTCGCTGGCACCGCCCGCCCCGCTGATAAAAGCCCCGATCGTGGCTCGCCCGCAGCAGCCGCCTGCGCGGCACCGGCCTCGGCTGCAGCCCGAGTCCTGCTCCGCTCCTGCACCGAGAGGGACCCGCGCCCTGCAACGGGAGGGACCCGCACCGGGAGGGATCCGGACTCCGCACCGGGAGGGATCCGGACTCCGCACCGGGAAGGATCCCCACCCCGCACCGGGAAGGATCCCTACTCCGCACCGGGAAGGATCCCCACCCCGCACCGGCAGGGACCCGCACCGGGAGGGAACCGCATCCTGACCCGGACCCAAACCAAGAGGGAACCGCACCCCGAAACAGCAGGGAGCCGCACCCCGGACCGAGAGGGACCTGCATCCCTATCTGGCTGCACCCCGAACCGGGAGGGACCTGCATCCCCAGCCGGCTGCACCCCAAACCCTTCTCCAGTCCTCCAGGAGGGAGGGACTCGCACCCCGAACCGGGACGGACCCGCCCCCTACTCCGGTTCTGAACCGGGAGGGACCTGCACCCCGAACCGGCTACAACCGAAACGGGAGGGATCCACATCCTCATCTGGCTGCACCTCGACCCTTCTCCGGTCCTGAACCGGGAGGGACTCGTCCTGCTCTGGTCCTGGAGCGGGAGGCACTTGCATCCCGAACCCGCTGCACCCTGGATCGTTTCGGCTGCAGCCAAGCCGGGACGGACCCTGGCCCTAGACCAGCTGTGCAGCCCAGCCCAGCTGTGCCCGAACCAGCGATGTGCCCTGACACGGCCGTGCACCCTGATCCAGCAGCACCGAGAGACGGGAGGGACCTGCACCCCAAACCAGCCATGCACCCCAAACCGACTGCACCCTGAACCAGGAGAGATCTGCACCCCGAACCAGCTGTGCACCCCCAACAAGCCCTGCCCTGGGAGGAACTGGGAGGTACCCATGCCCTGAACCACCCCTGCAGCCCAAAATGGTTGCACTCTGAACCAGGAGCGACCTGCACCCCAAACTAGCTGTGTGCCCCAAATTTGCAGCCTGCTCCAGCTGCACCCCAACAAGGAGGCACTTGCACCCCAAAGCCTCTGTGCACCCCAATCCTGCTGCACCCTAGCCAGAAGCCATCTGCACCCCAAATCCTCTGTGTACCCTGCTCCAGCTGCACCCTAACCAGCAGCCACCTGCACCCCAAAGCCTTTGTGCACCTCGATCCTGCTGCAATCTAACCAGGATCCACTAACACCACAAATCCTCTGTGCACCCTGCTGCATCCTAACCAGGAGCCACCTGCTCCCCAAATCCTCTGTGCACCCTGCTCCAGCTGCACCATAACTAGCAGCCACCTGCACCCCAAAGCCTTTGTGCACCTCGATCCTGCTGCATCCTTACCAGGATCCACTTACACCCCAAATCTTCTGTGCACCCTGCTGCATCCTAACCAGGAGCCACCTGCTCCCCAAATCCTTTGTGCACCCTGCTGCACCCTAACCAGGAGCCAGCTGCACTCCAAATCCTCTGTGCACCTCGATCCTGCTGCACCCGAACCAGCAGCCACCCCAAAGCCTAACCAGGAGCCGCCTGCACCCCAACGCCTCCGTGCCCCTCGCGGGGCTCCGCGCTCCCGGCCGCGCTGCCGGCGCTGCGATGGATAACTCCCTGCCGCTGGAAGCGGAGCTGGAGCAGCGGTGGCTGCTTAACGCCTCCCTGAACGAGTCCCTCAGCAACCAGTTCGTGCAGCCCCCGTGGCAGGTGGCCCTCTGGGCCGTCGCCTATGCCCTCATCGTGGTGGTGTCGGTGGTGGGCAACGTGGTGGTGATGTGGATCATCCTGGCTCACAAGAGGATGCGCACCGTCACCAACTACTTCCTGGTGAACCTGGCTTTCGCCGAAGCCTCCATGGCTGCCTTCAACACGGTGGTGAACTTCACCTATGCCATCCACAACGAGTGGTATTATGGGCTGCTCTACTGCAAGTTCCACAACTTCTTCCCCATCGCCGCCGTCTTCGCCAGCATCTACTCCATGACTGCCATCGCCCTGGACAGGTCAGTCCCTGAGCGGCCAAACCTCCGACTCCCTCCCAACCACCCAGAGCTGCGGCCAAACTTCCGACTCCCTCCCAACCACCCAGAGCTGCGACCAAACCTCCGACCCCCTCCCAACCACCCAGAGATGCGGCCAAACCTCCGACCCCCTCCCAACCATCCAGGGCTGCGGCCAGACCCCTGATCCCCTCCCCTCCACCCAGAGCTGCAGCAACCCCCCGACCCCCTCCCAACCACCCAGAGCTGCGGCCCGACCCCCTCCCCTCCACCCAGAGCTGCGGCCAGACCCCCGACCCCCTCCCCTCCACCCAGGGCTGCGGCCAGACCCCCGACCCCCTCCCCTTCACTCAGGGCTGCGGCCAAACCCCCGACTCCCTCCCCTTCACCCAGAGCTGCGGCCAGACCCCCGAACCCCTCCCTTTCATCCAGGGTTGAGGCCAAACCTCCGAACCCCTCCCCTTCACCCAGAGCTGCGGCCAACCCCCGATGCCCTCCCCTCCACCAGGAGCTGTGCTGAGGTCTGGGCTGTGCTCATCAGAGGACGCTGGGGTGAAAATGAAACTTTGTTTGGGTCAAAAAGGGCTCGAAATGATCAACTTCACTCTCCCTGCTTGGGGCTGGCTTTGGGAATCCTTTGTCAGCTCTGGGAAAGGCTCTAGAAAAAGCTTTGTGACCCTTGGGGGGGGGTTTGGGAGCTTGGCTTGGGTATGCTTCTGGAGCATCATCTGTGTTGGTGACCTCTTGATGTGCTTCTGGAGCATCATCTGTGTTGGTGACCTCTTGATGTGCTTCTGGAGCATCATCTGAGTTGGTGACCTCTTGAGTGTGCTTCTGGAGTATCATCTGAGTTGGTGACCTCTTGGGTGTGCTTCTGGAGCACCATCTGTGTTGGTGACCTCTTGGGTGTGCTTCTGGAGCATCATCTGAGTTGGTGACCTCTTGATGTGCTTCTGGAGCATCATCTGAGCTGGGCACCTCTTGAGTGTGCTTCTGGAGCATCATCTGTGTCGGTGACCTCTTGGGTGTGCTTCTGGAGCATCATCTGAGTTGGTGACCTCTTGGGTATGTTTCTGGAGCATCATCTGAGTTGGTGACCTCTTGAGTGTGCTTCTGGAGCACCATCTGTGTTGGTGACCTCTTGGGTGTGCTTCTGGAGCACCATCTGTTTTGGTGACCTCTTGATTTGCTTCTGGAGCATCATCTGAGTTGGTGCATCTAAGGAGCAGCTTGGAGAGCAGCTTGGGCTTGGAAAAGCTTCAGGACTTGGCAGAGGTCACCTCATGTGCTGGTGTCTGCCTGCAAGCAAACTCCCTCCCCCCTTGATTTGATTAGCTGGGGGTCAAGGGGGAGAGGTACCAGCAGGGATGTCTGGTTGGGCTGCTGCCAGCAGAGCTGAGTTGGTTTTATTCCTCTGCCTAGTTGCTGCCAGCACAGCCAGACCCCACTGGTGGTTTGCCACCATCCAAAGCTCACCCAGTGCCTGGTGAGGTGTTGATGGCACTGGGGATGCTGCCAAGCTTGAGGGACACAAAGCAACCTCTTGAGGAGCATCTCCAGCATGCAGCTGCCCTCTCTCCTCTCCCCCTCCAAGAAATCTTCCCTTTGGTGGCATTTTCACTGCAACTCTGGAGCTCACCCCAGGCTCTGGAGCAGCTTTGCTGTTCCCACTCCATGCAGGGCCTCTCAAGAGCAACAGATTTTTTCCTACCCACATAATTCCTGGTGGCATCTGGGCTCTGCAAGGCCTCTTTATGGTCCTTCCCAGGGAGTAAAAGACACCTTGGCTGTGGACACAGGGATGAGGGGGGTGAGGTTTGCCTCACTGTGTGCCAGCACATTCTGAGCTGCTGTCTGAGTGCTGGCACTGAGGGCACCCTGTGAGGGATGATCCTGATGCCACAGCTCCCAGCCTAGAAGCTTGGGAAACAGCCAGCAGAGGGGATACTTGGGGCAGAGTGGCTGGAAAGCTGCCTGGAAGAGGAAGACCGTGGGGGTGCTGGGTGGCAGCAGCTGGAGCTGAGCCAGGGGGCACCCAGGTGGGCAAGAAGGGCAGCAGCAGCCTGGCCTGGAGCAGCAATGGTGTGGGCAGCAGGAGCAGGGCAGGGATTGTGCCCCTGGGCTGGGCACTGGGGAGGCCACAGCTTGAGTGCTGGGGGCAGGGTTGGGCTCCTGGCTCCAAGAAGGACCTTGAGGGCTGGAGCAGGACCAGAGAAGGGCAAGAAAGGTGGGGAAGGGTGTGGAGAAGAGGGCTGGGGAGGAGCAGCTGAGGGAGCTGGGGAGAAGGAGGCTGAGGGGAGACCTTCTGGCTCTCTGCAGCTCCCTGAGAGGAGGCTGGAGCCAGGTGGGGGTTGGGCTCTTGTGGCAAGGAACAAGGGACAGGATGAGAGGCAATGGCCTCAAGTTGGCCCAGGGGAGGTTGAGGTTGAACATCAGAAGAAACTTCTGCACTGAAAGGGTTCTCAAAGCCTGCCCCAGGCTGCCCAGGGAGGTGGTGGAGTCTCCATCCCTGGAGGGGTTGCAAAGCTGCAGAGCTGTGGTGCTGAGGGCCATGGCTCAGACCCAGCCTTGGCAGAGGCTGAGAATGGTTGGGGGTGGATGACCTGGAAGAGCTTTTCCAACCAACCTGATTTGGTGATCCAATGATCCTGCACTCTCCAGACATTAAAAGCAGGCTCAGGTTTTCTTTCTCTCTGCAGTGCTCACCAGATCCTCTCCCCTGCACACAGCAGGCACAGCCCAGCTCTCACCTGCAGCTGGCAGCAGAATTGAGGCAAGAACAGCCCAAAAGAGGACTGCCCCCAGCTCCTGCCCCATGCTGCTGCTGGCTGCTTGCTGAGGATATTGGGGACCAGCTGGCAAAGCCTCTTTTGGGTCAGGATCTCTTACAGAGATCTTCCTTTTTTCACTGCTTGGGTTTCAGCCCTTGCCCCACCCCCTGGACTAACCAGAAAAGCCAGGGGGAAGCTGGAGGAGCAGGAGTGAAATCCCTGGGGGAGCAGAAGCAGGTCTGGGAGCCTGGGGCTGAATTCTGGGGACAGGCATTAGCATTTCCAGCTTCCTTCTTGCATCTGCAAACCCTTCCCAGAGGTTTGGCTTTCTTCCTGCTGGGCTGCCAAACCCTCTGTGTGCCAGCTTGGCTCAACCCCCTCCCCACCCTGAGGTGGAAGCAGAGGAGGCTGCAGCCCTGATGTGCAAAGCTCTCCTGGCACAGAGCATCACAGGAGGTTAGGGCTTGGATGGGACCTCCAGAGATCACCAACTCCAAGCCCCCCTGCCAGAGCAGAGCCACAATGCAGCTACCAACTGCATTTCTAGACCTGAAATTTCCAGCAAGGTGGAAAATTGGGAAGGTGAAGGCAACAAATCCCTTCCCCTGCCCCTCCTGGCCAGCAGCACTATGCTGGTTAACCCCTCCCCACCCCCCCCAGGCACACAACCCAACCCCATCCCCCAAACAGTGGGACCTGCCTTGTTTTCCTGCTTCTGAGACCTGACAATGGCAACTTAAATAGATGCAATGCAGGAACTTACTCCAGGAACCCCAAAGGGGAAGAATTTGTCCTGGCAAGAAGCTAAAAAATCTGCATGGGTGCAAGCAAAGCAAGTACCTGAGTGGAGAGCAGCAGAGCCAGGTAGGCTCAGCCAAATTCCATTTCATCCAGAGGCTTGGGAGAGACACAGCCAGGAGGGAGCTGAAATCAAAGCCGACTGCTGATGCTCATCAAAAAAAAAACAACAAAACAAAACAAAACAAAACAAAAAAAAAACCCAACCCAGCAACAACAAACCAAACCAGACCAAAACACAACCCAAGGCAAGAAGAATGAAATGTGCCTGCTGGAGCCTTGGTGCAGGAAGCCATCAAGCTGAGCAGTTGGATAGAGAGGCTGAAGGCTCAGAGGAGCCTCAGCTTGGAGATTGCTGCCCTCAATCATCTCAGCTTCTGCTTTCAGCAAAGCAGCTGCCAGAGCATCCTCACTGCAGGATGAAAGACTCAGCACAGAGCAAGTGGGGAAGAGGCTTTGATTGTCCCCTCTGGGTTGCTTTTGTTTGCAAGGATCTGGCCTGGCTTTGTGAAACTCTCACACACTAAAAGAGGAATTCTGTGTGCTGGAAGCTCAGCCACCTGCTCTTCCAGCAGGACCTGGTTCAGCCTGGGCACAGATGATACCAAAGTGAGAGGCTTGGCTGAGGCACCTGAAGGCTGTGAGGCCAGTCAGGGACTTGGGCAGGCTGAGAGCTGGGCAGAGAGGAACCTGCTGAGGGTCAGCAAGGAGGAGAGCAGAGTCCTGCAGCTGGGCAGGAAGAATCAACTGCAGCAGGACAGCTTGGGAGGGGATCTGCTGGAGAGCAGCCCCAAGGAGAAGGAGCTGGCAGTGCTGGTGGGCAGCAAGTTCTGCATGGCACAGCAATGAGCCCTGGGGGCCAGGAAGGCCAAGGGGGTCCTGGGGGGCATTCAGAGTGTGGCCAGCAGAGCCAGGGAGGTTCTCCCCCTCCTCTGTTCTGCCCTGGAATATTGCATCCAGCTCTGGGCTCCCCAGTTCAGGAGGGACAGGGATCTGCTGGAGAGAGTCCAAGGGAGGACTCCAAGGATGCTGAAGGGCCTGGAGCAGTGCCTGGGGAGGAGAGGCTGAGAGCCCTGGGGGTGGTGAGTGTGGAGAGGAGAAGGCTGAGAGGGATCTGCTCAATGTCTCTCAAGAGCTGAGGGCTGGGGGGCAGGAGGCAGGGGCCAGGCTCTGCTCACTTGCACCCTGGGCTAGGCCAAGGGGCACTGGATGGAAACTGCAGCACAGGAGGTTGCAGCTCAGCAGGAGGAGGAACTTCTGCACTGGGAGGCTCCCAGAGGCCTGGAGCAGGCTGCCCAGAGAGGTTGTGGAGTCTCCTTGTCTGGAGCCTTTGCAACCCTGTCTGGATGTGTTCCTGTGTGCCCTGTGCTGGATTCTCTGCTCCTGCTCTGGCAGGGGGCTTGGACTGGAAGCTCTCCAGAGGTCCCTTCCAACCTCTAACATCCTGTGTGATCCTGTGTGATCCTCTGTGTGTGACAACCAGTCTGAGCCATCTAAAAAAGAGTTAATCCCATAGCCAGGGTTCTGCTGAACAACAATAGCAGGAAATGTAGGAGGGCAGTGGCCATGGGGAGGGTCAGCCCTAAGCTGCAAGGGGAAGGAGCATCTTCAGGTGGCTGTGGACATCTCCTTCCTTGAGCCCTGGATTCCTTTCTGAGCAGCACCACTCACCTGCTGCAGCAAACTTCAGGTGGAGGAATGAGGGAGAAGGAGGAATGAGAGAGAAGCAGGAATGAGGGAGAAGGAGGAATGAGGGAGAAGGAGGAATGAGGGAGAAGCAGGAATGAAGGAGAAGGAGGAATGAGGGAGAAGCAGGAATGCAGGCAAAGAGGAAGGTCCTGGAGTGCCTGCACAGCGAGGGAAAAATCATCTCTCATCTCCAAACGTTGAGAGAGCAAAGATAAAACCTGCACAGATGAACACAACCCAATGAGAAGGGTGAGCACTGAGCCCTGGGAGAAGACCCCAACCCCCACCTGTTTCCAGCCTCCTCTCAGGGAGCTGGACAGAGCCAGAAGGTCTCCCCTCAGCCTCCTTCCCCCCAGCCCTCTTCTCCAGACCCTTCTGCACCTTTCTTGCCCTTCCCTGGCCTTGCTCCAGCCCTCAAGGTCCTACTTGGAGCCAGGAGCCCAACCCTGCCCCCAGCACTCAAGCTGTGGCCTCCCCAGTGCCCAGCCCAGGGGCACAATCCCTGCCCTGCTCCTGCTGCCCACACCATTGCTGCTCCAGGCCAGGCTGCTGCTGCCCTTCTTGCCCACCTGGGCACCTCCTGGCTCCTCTCCAGCTGCTGCCACCCAGCACCCCCAGAGCCTTTCCCAGCAGGCACTTTCCAGCCTGGAGCCTTCCTGGGGTTGTTGTGCCCCAAGGGCAGGAACCAACCCTTGGCCTTGTTGAATCTCATCCCCTTGGCCTTGGCACACCACCCAGCCTGGCAGCTCCCTCTGCAGAGCCTCCACCCCTCCAGCAGCTCAACTCTGCCACCCAGCTTGGTGCCAGCTGCAGATGTGGCTGAGGGAGCCTTGATCTCTTTGTCCAGATCATTACTGAAGGCATTAGAGAGACCTGGCCCCAGCCAGCATCAAGCCCTGGGCCGTACCACAGCTGCCCAGATCCCTGCTCCCTCTTTATATTCCCATTCCAAATGATTGATCAGCTTCAGTGTCTTAAGCTCCATCCATTTCCTCCCAGGAGCTGCAGGACCCAAACCCTTGGTCTTGTTGAACCTCATCCCCTTGGCCTTGGCACATCCACCCAGCCTGGCAGCTCCCTCTGCAGAGCCTCCACCCCTCCAGCAGCTCAACTCTGCCACCCAGCTTGGTGCCTGCTGCAGATGTGGCTGAGGGAGCCTTGATCTCCTTGTCCAGATCATTACTGAAGGCATTAGAGAGACCTGGCCCCAGCCAGCATCAAGCCCTGGGGAGCACCACAGGTGCCCAGATCCCTGCTCCCTCTTTATATTCCCATTTCATTTCCAAATGATTGATCAAATTAAGTGCCTCAAGATCCCTCCATTTCCTCCCAGGAGCTGCAGGAGAAACATCCAATTTCGTTTCCTGAGCTTCTCAAAGTCAAGTCCCACTTCATGCCTCCCTAACACCCTATTTATTTGCAGCAGAGTAAAAAAAAAAAAAACCAAAAAAAAAAACAAAACAGCTTGGAGAAAGAATTATTTACTGATTGCAAGCTTGAAGTCCCAGGTTGGCCAAAACCCCATCAGGAACTTATTTGCCAGCCTCAGCCACCCCTCTGCTGTCCCTCAGAGGTGATTAGTGCAGAAAGAAACCCTCTGGAGAGGACAAATTGCATCAGTGCACAGGCAGATTAATTAGTCCTTTACACCCTAATAGAGCAGCAGAGAGGTGGAGGGTTGTTTTTTTTTTTAATCATCTGGAGTTAATGGACTGCTGGGGTTTGCAGAGCAGGAGTTGATCTGCTGGGAAATCTTGGTCTGCTGGGCTGTAATTTGGAAGATGGATGAGGAAGTGAAAGGGAACCTCGTGGAGGGCAACCAGGGCAAGGGCAGAGTCCTGCTCCTGGGGAGCAACAACCTCCTGCAGCAGCACATCTGAGGGGGCACCTGCTGGGAAGCAGCTCCAGGGAGAAGGAGCTGAGGGTGCTGAGGGACAAGAAGGTGCTCAGGAGCCAGCAATGTGCCTTGGAGGCCAAGAAGGCCTCAAGGGTGTCCTGGGGACATGGAGAAGAGTGTGGGCAGCAGGGCAAGGGAGGTCCTGCTGCCCCTCTGCTCTGCCCTGGTGTGGCCACATCTGGAGTCCTGGGTCCAGTTCTGAGCTCCCCAGTTGCACAGGGACAGGGAAGTGCTGCCTGGCCCCAGCCTCTTGCCCCCCACAGCTCCTTTAGCTCTTGCTGAGCATTGCTCAGCTCCCCTCTGGGGCTGCTCTTCTGCAGACTCTCAGCCCCAGGGCTCTCAGCCTTTGCTCCTCCCAGAGCTGCTCCAGGCCCCTCAGCAGCTTCCCAGCCTCCCCTGGAGTTTGTCCAGCAGTTCCCTGTCCCTCTTGACCCAGAAGTGGATGCAGGACTCCAGCTGTGTCCTCACCAGGGCAGGGCAGAGGTGGAGTAGAACCTACCTTGCCCTGCTGCCCACCCTCTTCCTGCTGCACCCCACTGCCCCTGCATGCAAACCACGCTCAGGGCTGCCCAGCTCCTTGCAGGACAGCCCCAGTTCCATGGAGCTGCCTTTCCCTGCCACCTTTCCCAGCACACCTGGAATGGTTTCACCTCACCCTGTGGCAGGAGCTTGGCTCTGGAACCCCCAGCATGATGCCAGGCACCGCTGGCTGACAACAGCCATGGGTTTGCTGCTGGTGAACTCTCTGCTGGTGTTTGGGGGGGGGGTTGCCATGACGATGCAAGGAGCATTTGGAGTCCAACCTTGTGGCAGGGGAGCTCCAAGCAGATGGGTGATTAGATCTTGCCTTGGAGGCAGCTGTAGCCATCTCTTAATTGCATCTGGAGATCTGGAGTCTGCCTGGACAAGGAGCATTACACAATCCCCAGCCTCCTGGAGGGGAGGTGAATGCAGCAGCAGGCACCAGGAATGTCTGAAAGCCTCTTTCATCCCTGAGTTCCCTTCTACTGCTTCCTTAAGTAGTAAGGATATGAAGATGTGGGATGAGTAACCAAAAGAGTGAGGAGTTTGTTGCACAGAGGTTTTCCCCTCCTGAGCCGAAGGAGAGGTTTAGTGCAGAGCTGCTCCTGGGGGAGTTTGCAACTGACTGGCACAGAATCCCCAAATCCCAGCATGGTGAGGGTGGGAAGGGAGCTCTGAAGCTCAGCCATCCAACCCAACCTGTTTCAGCAGGGCACCCACAGCAGCTTGCCCAGGAGCACAATGCCCAGGGGGTGTTGGCAGCTCTCCACACAAGGACACTCCACAACCTCTCTGGGCAGCCTCCTCCAGGGCTGCAGCACCCTCAGGGCAGAGCAGATGTCCCAGACAGGGTCAAACACCTCCAGCACAGCTCCTCTCTTACCCAGGAAGTCAGAGAGTCACTGTGGCTGGAGAAGATCTTCAGGATCATCAAGTCCAACCATTAGGTGACTCCACCAGGGCCACTGCTACACCATGGCCCTCAGCACCACAGCTAGACAGGGAATGGCATTCAGCCACTGCCCTGGGCAGCCTGGGCCAGGCTTTGAGAACCTTCCAGTGAAGAAGTTTCTTCTAATGTCCAATCTAAACCTCCCCTGAGGCAGCTTGAGGCCATTTCCTCTTCTCCTGTCCCTTGTTCCTTGGCACAAGAGCCCAACCCCCACCTGGCTCCAGCCTCTTCTCAGGGAGCTGGAGAGTCCCAGAAGGTCTCCCCTCAGCCTCCTTCTCCCCAGCTCCCTCAGTTGCTCCTCTCCAGCCCTCTTCTCCAGATCCTTCCCCACCTTTCTTGCCCTTCTCTGGCCCTGCTCCAGCCCTCAAGGTCCTTCTTGGCGTAGGGAGCCCAACCCTGACCCCAGTTTTCAGGTCCTGGCACTGGTTGGTAGCTAGAGAGTGAAGGAGAACAAAAACCTCACACAGACTGCAGGGCTGGTGCCCCATGGGCCCTGGAGCAGTTAGTGCAGGGCTGGTTCCCCCTGGACCACTGAAGAATTAAGCCTGAATTAAGAAACCAATTAAGGAAGCCATCAAATAACCCAAATGTGGCACCAGAGGCTTTCAGACTGCTGCAGTGCTTCATGCCCAGCACCCAGCTGGCTGATGGGCACCGTGCTCAGCACCAAAGCTCTTCTACAGCCTGAACCTCCTGCAGCTGGCAGCCACGGAACTGTCACTAATTCCCCTGAGTTCTGTCTTCATTGCCATGGGGATGTCAGCCCTGAAAAGGAAGGGAGGAGACCACATCTCCTGGGTTCTTTGACAGGCTGAATTCCTACCTAGTGAGGATCTTCAGAGGAGGGGGGAGGGGACTCGTTCCGGTGCACTCCCAGCACAGCAGAGGCTGCTGCAGGGAGCAGGGACATAAATCAGCCCTCAGGAGGGAGCTTCCCTTCTCCATCCTCATCTCCCCTCCTTTTGCAGCCCCAATCGATGCTTCAAGCCAGCTCCATGCTGGGGACCCCAGCAGCTGCCTAGGGGGTTGGCTGTGTGCAGTGGTCCCTGATGGCTTGGGGATGCTCAAAGATGTTTCATTTATTGCTGGCTGGGGCTGGGGCTGCTGGCCCTAAACTCCAGGCTCCTTTCACAGAAACCCCCAAATCCCAGCATGGTGAGGTGGGAAGGGAGCTCTGGAGCTCAGCCAGTCCAAGCCCCCTGCTCCAGCAGGGCACCCACAGCAGCTTGCCCAGCACCACAATGCCCAGGGGGGGTTGGAAGCTCTCCACACAAGGACACTCCACAACCTCTCTGGGCAGCCTGCTCCAGCCCTCCAGCACCCTCACAACAAACAACTTTCTCCTCCTCTTCACATGGAACCTCCTGGGTGCCACTTTGTGCCCCTTGCCCCTTGTGCTGTCCCTGGGCACCAGTGAGCAGAGTCTGGCCCCAGCCTCTTGCCCCCCACAGCTCCTTTAGCTCTTGCTGAGCATTGCTCAGCTCCCCTCTGGGGCTGCTCTTCTGCAGGCTCTCAGCCCCAGGGCTCTCAGCCTTTGCTCCTCCCAGAGCTGCTCCAGGCCCCTCAGCAGCTTCCCAGCCTGCCCTGGACTCTTTCCAGCACTTCCCTGTCCCTCTGCAACTGGGGAGCCCAGAACTGGACCCAGGACTCCACCTGTGGCCTCACCAGGGCAGAGCAGAGGAGGAGGAGAACCTTCCTCACCCTGCTGCCCACACTCTTCTCCACACTCCCAGGACACCACTGAGACCTTCTTGGCCCCCAGGGCACCTTGCTGGCTCCTGGGCACCTTTCTCACCTCTCAGACAGCCTGGACACTGCAGCCCTGACTCTGTGTTTCCATTTGAGTGCAAATTCGATAGGATTAAGAACAGCACCAAGCAGCCCTGAGAGCTTTGGCTTTGCTGAAAGGCAGAGGCAGCCCTGGCACCTCGTTTGTCTTCCTGCTGGGATGTGATCGATGGAGCCTTGCCTGCAGCACTTTCTACAGCCTCAGTGGGGAGCTGGAAATGATGAGCAGGGGAGAAGATGATGTGGAGGTGCCCCTGGTGCAGCCCCACGGGCTAGGGTGGATTTTTTCTGCTTTGTGTTAGTTATTTTAATTTTTTTCTGCTTTCTTTTATTTATTTTATTTTTTCTGCTTTGTTTTAGATTTTTTTTCTGCTTCGTTTTACTTATTTTTTCCTGCTTTGTTTTAGTTATTTTTTTCTGCTTTGTTTTAGTTATTTCATTTTTCTTCTGCTTTGTTTTAGTTATTTTTTTACTGCTTTGTTTTGGCTATTTTTTTCTGCTTTGTTTTAGTTATTTCACTTTTTTCTGCTTTATTTTAGTTATTTTGGTTTTTTCTGCTTTGTTTTAGTTATTTTTTCTGCTTTGTTTTAGTTTTTGTTTTCTGCTTTGTTTTAGTTATTTTATTTTTTCCTTTGTTTTAGTTTCCTTTTTCTGCTTTGTTTTAGCTATTTTTTTCTGCTTTGTTTTGGTTATTTTTTTTCTGCTTTGTTTTAGTTTTGTTTGGTTTTTTTGTGCTTTGTTTTACTTATTTTATGTTTTTTCTGCTTTGTTTTAGTTAATTTTTTTCTGCTTTGTTTTACTTATTTTATTTTTCTCCACTTTATTTTACTTATTTTATTTATTTCTGCTTTGTTTTAATTTTCTTTTTTCTGCCTTTTTTTAAAGGCATTTTGGTTTTTTTCTGCTTTGTTTTAGTTATTTTATTTTTTTTTTCCCTCCAGGTTTTGGTTTATTTCATTCAAAACCCTACCTTGGAAACACACTGTGGGGAAGAGATTGGCCCAGCAATGAAGCTGAAAGCAAAGTGGGTGAGGAGAGAGCTCAAGAGGGACAGGGAAGTGCTGGAGAGAGTCCAGGGCAGGCTGGGAAGCTGCTGAGGGGCCTGGAGCAGCTCTGGGAGGAGCAAAGGCTGAGAGCCCTGGGGCTGAGAGCCTGCAGAAGAGCAGCCCCAGAGGGGAGCTGAGCAATGCTCAGCAAGAGCTAAAGGAGCTGTGGGGGGCAAGAGGCTGGGGCCAGACTCTGCTCACTGGTGCCCAGGGACAGCACAAGGGGCAAGGGGCACAAAGTGGCACCCAGGAGATTGCAGCTGAAGAGGAGGAGAAAGTTGTTTGTTGTGAGGGTGCTGGAGGGCTGGAGCAGGCTGCCCAGAGAGGTTGTGGAGTGTCCTTGTGTGGAGAGCTTCCAACCCCCCCTGGGCATTGTGGTGCTGGGCAAGCTGCTGTGGGTGCCCTGCTGGAGCAGAGGGGTTGGACTGGCTGAGCTCCAGAGCTCCCTTCCCTTCCCACCCTCACCAAGTTAGGATTTGGGGATTTCTTGCCTCTTGACATCACTTCCCCAAGGCAAACCACTCTGACCCCTGTGATGAAGCTCACCCAAAGCTCATTCAGCTCAGCAAGCCCCTGAGGAAAGGCTCAAGCAACATCAAGAGCTTGAAGGATGAGGAAGGGGAAGATGAGGCCTCATGTGGCCTCAGGAATCTAATCAGTGCCCAGCAAATGAGAAATGTAGATGCAGAAAGCAGGAGACCTTGATGCATCACCCAATCCCTCATCTCTTCCTGACCAGCTTCATCTCCAGGCACCAAGCAGCTTTGGGAGGGATAATGATCAGGGGCTTGAGGTGGATTTACAGCTGCAGGAAGCTGATAAGGTTTGGTCTCCTGAGGCAGAGCTGACAGAGACACCTCCTGCACACTTCCATCTCCCTCTCTACATCTCTACCTCTGCAAGTGACCACCCAGAAATGCCACACAGGGAGTGTTGGACACCTAGGGACAACTGAAAGGGAAAAAGCTCTTGGCTCCGTGAAGGCATCACCAGGGCAGGGCAGAGGGGCAGCAGAACCTCCCTTGCCCTGCTGCCCACACTCTTCTCCATGCCCCCAGGACACCTTTGAGGCCTTCTTGGCCCCCAGGGCACATTGCTGGCTCCTGGGCACCTTCTTGTCCCCCAGCACTCTCAGCTCCTTCTCCTTGGAGCTGCTTCCCAGCAGGTTCCCCCTCCCCAGCCCTGCTGCAGGAGGTTGTTGCTCCCCAAGGGCAGGACCCTGCCCTTGCCCTGGTTGCACTCCATGAGGTTGCTCTCCCCCAGCTCTCAGCCTGCCCAGGGCTCACTGGATGCCAGCACAGCCTGGGGGGGTGTCAGCAGCTCCTCCCAGTTTGGCACCATCAGCAAACTGGGTGATTGTCCCCCTCTGTCCCTCATCCAGGGCACTGGTGAGGAGCAGCTGAGGGACCTGAGGTTGTTCAGCCTGGGGAGAAGGAGGCTGAGGGGAGACCTCATTGCTCACTGCACCTCCCTGTGAGGGAGGAGG
The DNA here is from genome assembly GCF_027791375.1 of Indicator indicator. Classification (NCBI taxonomy): domain Eukaryota; kingdom Metazoa; phylum Chordata; class Aves; order Piciformes; family Indicatoridae; genus Indicator; species Indicator indicator. The sequence goes on from NC_072047.1 coordinate 3,065,090, forward strand.
CTGGAGCCAGGTGAGGGTTGGGCTCTTCCCCCTAGTGTCAGGTGAGAGAAGGAGGGGACATGCCCTCAGGTTGCACCAGTGGAGGGTGAGGTTGGAGAGGAGGAAAAATTTCTTCACTGAAAGAGTGGTCAGGGACTGGCATAGGCTGCCCAGGGAGGTGGTGGAGTCCCCATTCCTGGAGGGGTTCCAGAAAATTGTGGCCATGGCACTTGGGGCCAGGGTTTGGTGGCCACGGTGGGGCTGGGTTGATGTTGGTCTGGATGAGCTCAGAGAGCTTCTCCAACCCAAACCATTCTGTGATCCACAGCTGGACCACACCACAGCTCCACAGCAGGAGATCCCCATGAGAGATGGGTTTGGGTCGAGGGTTTTGCCCTTCTCCAACCCAAACAATTCTCTGATCCTGTGAGAGCAGGAGAGCTGAAGGGAGAAGCAGAGAAGGCTGCAGACCCCTCAGGGGTGTCACTCATGCACAGCACTGAGATCTTTCTCCTCCTGACAACTGGTGTGGAGCTGGGAGGGAAATCAAAGCAGAGATTTCTGACTTGATGCCTTCCAGTGCTGCTGGCTGCTGCCTGCCTCACAGGAGGAGATTTGCAGGGGGATGAGGTCAAGCCCAGCTCTCTTGGGTTTGCTTCTCCTCTAGCACTTGGCACTGGGATCTGTCACGGAGGGAGGATTTTGGGGGGGGGGGGGGTGCAAACCCAGTGGGTGCTGGCCAAGCTGCTGCTGCTGCTGCCAGAGCTTTGTACAACTTGGGCTCTGAGGACACAGCTCAGGGCTGGCTGTGCTGAAGGAGCTGTTTGCCAGCTGAGAGGTCAATGAGTGTCTCCAAGAGGATTCAGAGCTGGAGGGTAAGATGCTGCAGGAGAATTAGAGCATTGGCTGGGGGTTGCTGCTGGGTTGTGGAGGTGTCAGAAGCAGGGCTGCATTCAAGGAGACACTGCTCAGACCCCACCTGCAGCACTGCCTCCAGTTCTGGGGCCCCTAGCACAAGAAGGACTTGGAGCTGCTGGAGAAGGTCCAGAGGAGGCTGGAGAACCTCCCCAAGAGGGACTTGTGCAAGGAAGACCCAAAACAGATCCTCAGGGATCTGTTGGAGAAGGTCCAGAGGAGCCCACGAGGATGATCAGAGGGTTGGAGCAACTCCCCTGTGAGGACAGGCTGGGAGAGCTGGGGCTGTTCAGCCCCAAGAGAAGAGAATCACAGAATTAAGCAGGTTGGAAGAGCCCTTTGGGATGACCAAGTCCAACCTATCCCCCAGCCCCATCTCATCAACCAGCCCATGGCACTGAGTGCCTCCTCCTGGCTTATTGCAAACACTTCCAGGGATGCTGACTCCACCACCTCCCTGGGCAGCCAAACCAGAGACTGAAGGCTCCAGAGAGACCTCAGAGCAGCCTTGCAGTACCTGAAGGAGCTCCAGGAGAGCTGGGGAGGGACTTTGGACAAGGGCTGGGAGTGCCAGGAAGAGGGACAATGGCTTTGAGCTGGGAGAGGAGAGGCTGAGACTGGAGATGAGGAAGAAATTGTTGGCAGTGAGGCTGGGGAGAGCCTGGCACAGGCTGCCCAGGGAGGCTGTGGAGACTCCAAGCCTGGAGGTGTTCAAGGCCAGGCTGGATGAGGCCTGGAGCAAGCTGGGCTGGTGGGAGGTGTCCCTGCCCATGGCAGGGGCTTGGATCTGGATGGGATGTTTGGGATGGAAAGGGTTGAGGATGGCTCAGGGCACACAAGGTGCTGCCACCCACAGCTCCCTGCAGCACTGAAGCTCATCCAGTTCCAACCCCCCTGCCATGGGCTGGGACACCTCCCACCAGCCCAGATGATCTTGAAGGTCCCACCCAACCCACCCTATCCTGGAACAACCCCAACAGCTCCAAGAGCTGCTTCCCAGCCTTGATTTCTCCTTTCCCTCCCTCCCCACTTGCAGGTCCATGGCCATCACCCACCCACTGCAGCCTCACCCATGGCAGGGGGTTGGAACTGGCTGAGTTTGAAGGTCCCTTCCAACCCACCCCATCCTAGAACAACCCCAAAAAGCTCCAAGAGCTGCTTCCCAGCCTTGATCTCTCCTTTCCCTCCCTCCCCCTTGCAGGTACATGGCCATCATCCACCCACTGCAGCCTCGCCTCTCAGCCACCGCCACCAAGGTGGTCATTGGAGTCATCTGGCTCCTGGCATTCCTGCTGGCATTCCCCCAGGGATACTACTCAGTGATGGAGGAGCTACCAGGCCGCCTGGTGTGTCTGGTGGAGTGGCCAGAGCACAGCACCAACCTGTATGGCAAAGCGTGAGTTGAAGGCTGGCAGCAGCAGGGAGGGAGGGAGGGGAGCAGGGCAGGCTGCAAAGAAAACACCACAGGAGGGGGAAGAAGAGGCAGAGAGGAAGGTTGGGAACAGGCAAAAAGCCTTGGTACAGGGCATCCTTCCCCTCTTGTCCTGGCCCTTGCTCCTTGGCAGGAAAGCCCAACCCCCACCTGGCTCCAAGCTCCTTTTGGGGAGCTGCAGAGAGACAGAAGGTCTCCCCCTGAGCCTCCTTCCCCAAGCTGAACACCCCCAGCCCCCTCAGCTGCTCCTCCCCAGTCCTCTCTTCTCCCCCTGCACTGCAAACATGAGAGCAGCTTTCAGCAGGACATTGTGAGCAGGGTGGCTGCTGCCAGCACCTGCCTTAAATAACTGCCCCAAGGCCACAGGAGCCACAGGGGGAGGGGGAACTGACAGTGCCCCAACCACCTGTCCCTGCAGGCTTATTTTGGGGCAGTAAAATCCCATCCTGGGCTCTGCAAGTGGCTTTGTTTGGTTTGGAGAGAGCCTGCTGAGCTGGAAGTTATTTTCAGTCCCCCTCACCCTCCTCCAAATTATTTGGGGGTTTGGATGCTTCAAAGCTTGGAGCCAGGTGGGGGCTGGGCTCTTGTGCCAAGGAACAAGGGACAGGATGAGAGGAAATGGCCTCAAGCTGCCCCAAGTTGGCCATGAGGAACAATTTCTTCCCAGAAGGGATTCTCAGGCACTGGCCCAGGCTGCCCAGGGAGGTGGTGGAGTCTCCATCCCTGGAGGGGTTCAAAAGCCTCCTGGAGGTGGTGCTGAGGGAGGTGGTTCAGAGGCAGTGGCAGAGGGAATGGCCTCAGGGGAGGCTGAGGTTGAACATCAGAAGAAACTTCTGCACTGAAAGGGTTCTCAAAGCCTGCCCCAGGCTGCCCAGGGAGGTGGTGGAGTCTCCATCCCTGGAGGGGTTGCAAAGCTGCAGAGCTGTGGTGCTGAGGGCCATGGCTCAGACCCAGCCTTGGCAGAGGCTGAGAATGGTTGGGGGTGGATGACCTGGAAGAGCTTTTCCAACCAACCTGATTTGGTGATCCAATGATCCTGCACTCTCCAGACATTAAAAGCAGGCTCAGGTTTTCTTTCTCTCTGCAGTGCTCACCAGATCCTCTCCCCTGCACACAGCAGGCACAGCCCAGCTCTCACCTGCAGCTGGCAGCAGAATTGAGGCAAGAACAGCCCAAAAGAGGACTGCCCCCAGCTCCTGCCCCATGCTGCTGCTGGCTGCTTGCTGAGGATATTGGGGACCAGCTGGCAAAGCCTCTTTTGGGTCAGGATCTCTTACAGAGATCTTCCTTTTTTTCACTGCTTGGGTTTCAGCCCTTGCCCCACCCCCTGGACTAACCAGAAAAGCCAGGGGGAAGCTGGAGGAGCAGGTTGAGGTTGGACATCAGAAGAAACTTCTGCACTGAAAGGGTTCTCAAAGCCTGCCCCAGGCTGCCCAGGGAGGTGGTGGAGTCCTCATCCCTGGAGGGGTTGCAAAGCTGCAGAGCTGTAGTGCTGAGGGCCATGGCTCAGACCCAGCCTTTGCAGAGGCTGAGAATGGTTGGGGGTGGATGACCTGGAAGGTCCTTTCCAAGCCAAAGCATTCCATGACTATGTGACAGCAGAGAAGGGGCCAAGCCCTCCTGGCTCCTTCCCAGCCAGGTGAGCAGCTGCAGAGATCTCAGAGCTCAGCCACAGGCAACCCCCAGGGGCTGTGCCCCAGCCTGTGCTGCCTGGGCTCATTGGGGTGCTCCAAGCTGAGGAGATGTGTCCATGGAGAAGGATTTTCAGTGCCCAGGGTCCAAAACCAGGACTCCTTGGAGATCCCTGCCATGGCCCAGCAGCTCTGAAAGCAAGGGGCAGGGAATGCATCGGGTTGAAAAGACCCCTTGAAGGTCTTCTTGTCCAAGAAGGTCCATCTGAATGGGCTGGAATTGTGCCAGGGGAAGGTTGGGTTGGAGAGGAGGAAAAATGTCTTTGCTGCAGGAGTGCTCAGGGGCTGGCACAGGCTGCCCAGGGAGGTGGTGGAGTCCCCATCCCTGGAGGTGTTCCAGAACCCTGTGGCCATGGCACCTGGGGCCACGGGTGGTGGCCATGGTGGGGTTGGGTTGCTGGTTGGGCTGGATGAGCTCAGAGAGCTTCTCCTACCCAACCAATTCCATGGCTCCATGATCTTGTGCAAGGTCCTCAAGGGTTCATCTTGTGTATGGTCCTCAAAGGTCCATCCTGTGCATGCTCCTCAAGGTTCATCTTGTGCATGCTCCTCAAAGCTCCATTTTGCTTATGGTCCTCAAAGCTCATCCTGTGCATGGTCCTCAAGGTTCATCTTGTGCATGCTCCTCAAAGCTCCATCCTGTGCACACTCCTCAAAGCTCATCCTGTGCACGCTCCTCAAAGCTCCATCCTGTGCACGCTCCTCAAAGCTCCATCCTGTGCATGCTCCTCAAAGCTCCATCCTGTGCATGCTCCTCAAAGCTCCATCCTGTGCACGCTCCTCAAAGCTCCATCCTGTGCATGCTCCTCAAAGCTCCATCCTGTGCACGCTCCTTACAGCTCCATCCTGTGCATGCTCCTCAAAGCTGCACCTTGCTTATGTTCCCCAGTGCCCCATCCCCTCTGGGGCCCTTCTGCTCCTCCTCTCCCAGCTGTCTGCAGCAACTTTCAAACCCCACAGGGGGAACCACCACCAGCCCCTGCGTGCTGGAGCCAGAGAGACTCCTCTCTAATTGGCCAAAGAGAAAGCAGCTCCCCAAAAGCCAACCCAGATGTGATTAGTGCTGGGCCAAGAGGAGCCCAAATGAGATTGCAAGGTAGAAAACCAGGAGGAGCTGGCTGGGGCTGGGGCCAACACAGCTCCCTGGGGACATGACTCATTCATTACCACTCTGGAGCCAGTTGGGCAATCAAAGCTGCCAGGAGGACAAGTGAGCTGCAGGGCCTGCAGCAGGTGCAGCAGGTGCAGCACCTTGCCTGCAGCAGGTGCAGTGGATGCAACAGGTGCAGCGGATGCAGCAGGTGCAGCACATTGCCTGTAGCAGGTGCAGCAGGTGCAGCACTTTGCCTGCAGCAGATGCAGCAGGTGCAGCAGGTGCAGTAGATGCAGCAGGTGCAGCACATGCAGCAGGTGCAGCACCTTGCCTACAGTACATGCAGCAGGTGCAGCAGGTGCAGCAGATGCAGCAGGTGCAGCAGGTGCAGCATCTTGCCTGCAGCTGGGCACAGGTCCCCAAAACCACTCAGGCAAAGCCCCAGGCAGATGCTGGGAGGAAATTCCCCTCTGGAGCACAGCTCTGCTGGGCAGCAGGGCAGGCTGCTGGGGCTGTGTGTGTGTGGGCAGAGAGCTGCTTGGTGATGGCCTGGGTCAGGAGGGGGTTGCTGCATGTCCTGTCCCCATCCTGGCAGTGAGGATCTGGAGCCCTCAGCACAGACAGGGACCTGCTGGAGAGGAGCCAGAGGAGGGCACAGCAATGCTGGCGGGGCTGGAAGGGCTCTGCTGTGAGGCCAGGCTGAGAGAGTTGGGCTTGGTCAGCCTGGAGAAGGCTCCAAGGAGACCTTCTGGTGGCCTTTCAGTGCTCAAAGGGCTGCCAGAAAGCTGGGGACAGAGTTTGGAGCAAGGTCTGTGGGGACAGGACAAGGGAGGATGGTCTGAATTCAAAGAGACAGAGAGAAGGGAGAAATGGAGAGAAGGAGAAATGTTTGGAGAGAAGGGAGAAATGTTTGACACTGAGGGTGCTGAGAGCCTGGCCCAGGCTGCCCAGAGAGGTGAGAGCTGCCCCATCCCTGGCACCACCCCAGGTCAGGTTGTTTGGGGCTGTGTGCAACCTGCTCTGGTTGGGGATGTCTCTGCTGGCTGCAGGGAGGGTTGGATTGGATGAGCTTTAAAGCTCTCTTCCCACCCAAACCGGTCTGGAATTCCATGATTCCATGACCTGGCAGCTCTGTGGGTGCCAAAGGCTGGCAGCAGAGGCTTGGAGAAGCCTGGGGTGAAGGCAGGGCCACCTGGCTGCCCTCCAGCAGGAAGCTGTAACTCCATTAGCCAGCAGTGTTGGAGCACTTCAGAGCTGTCCATTGATCTCCTTCAACTGTCAGTGAGCTGCCAGCCTGCATCTGGAAGCTCAGACATCCCACACACAGCTGCCAGCTGGATCTGCTTCATTTCAGTGGTGGGGGTGGGGAGGGACCTCCAGAGATCACCCAGCCCGACCCAGAGCAGGATCTGCTGGGGCAGGTCACACAGGAACACATCCAGGTGGGTCTTGAAAGTCTCCACCCAAGGAGACTCCACAACCTCTCTGGGCAGCCTGCTCCAGGGCTCTCCCACCCTCATGCCAAACAAGTTTCCTGTCCTGACCAGCTGGAACCTCCTGGGTGCCACTTTGTGCCCCTTGCCCCTTGTGCTGTCCCTGGGCACCAGTGAGCAGAGTCTGGCCCCAGCCTCTTGCCCCCCACAGCTCCTTTAGCTCTTGCTGAGCATTGCTCAGCTCCCCTCTGGGGCTGCTCTTCTGCAGGCTCTCAGCCCCAGGGCTCTCAGCCTTTGCTCCTCCCAGAGCTGCTCCAGGCCCCCTTTAGCTCTTGCTCTCATCAGACATGTTCCAGTCCCTTCCTCATCCTCATAGCCCTGGGGCTGAGAGCCTGCAGAAGAGCAGCCCCAGAGGGGAGCTGAGCAATGCTCAGCAAGAGCTAAAGGAGCTGTGGGGGGCAAGAGGCTGGGGCCAGACTCTGCTCACTGGTGCCCAGGGACAGCACAAGGGGCAAGGGGCACAGACTGGCACCCAGGAGGTTCCATGTGAAGAGGAGGAGAAAGTTGTTTGTTGTGAGGGTGCTGGAGGGCTGGAGCAGGCTGCCCAGAGAGGTTGTGGAGTGTCCTTGTGTGGAGAGCTTCCAACCCCCCCTGGGCATTGTGGTGCTGGGCAAGCTGCTGTGGGTGCCCTGCTGGAGCAGAGGGGTTGGACTGGCTGAGCTCCAGAGCTCCCTTCCCCACCTCCACCATTCCATGCCTGCCATCCCAAGCTGTGCATCCAAGGTGTTTGCAGGCACCAGGCCAAGTCCTCTTTGTACCAGAGGCGACAGAGCCTGGGCAGGTGGAGGCCACACTCAACCTCCACCAATGTTTTTTTTACCCCTAGGTATCACTTCTGCATGACCATCCTGATCTACTTCTTGCCACTGCTGGTGATTGGATGTGCCTACACTGTGGTTGGCATCACCCTCTGGGCAAGTGAGATCCCTGGGGACTCCTCCGACCGCTACCACGAGCAGGTCTCGGCTAAGCGGAAGGTGAGGAGCAGCAGGAGCCAGGATTTCTCTCCAGCCCCAACCAACCACAGCCAGAATGACTTCACTAGGGGTGGAAACAGGGCCAGGACTTGCTGCATGGTTGTTAGTGGAGCAGTGCCCTCCAGAGGGGTGTCCTTCATCAACCTCTCTGCCCAGTTCCCCAGTCTGGCCAGGTCAGGCTGTGAGGAGATTCAGTGAGAGCTGAGCAGGCTGAGAGCTGGGCAGAGAGGAACCTGCTGAGGGTCATCAAGGAGGAGAGCAGAGTCCTGCAGCTGGGCAGGAAGAAGCAACTGCAGCAGGACAGCTTGGGAGGGGATCTGCTGGAGAGCAGCCCCAAGGAGAAGGAGCTGGCAGTGCTGGTGGGCAGCAAGTTCTGCAGGGCACAGCAATGTGCCCTGGGGGCCAGGAAGGCCAAGGGGGTCCTGGGGGGCATTCAGCAGAGCCAGGGAGGTTCTCCTCCCCCTCTGCTCTGCCCTGCTGAGGCCACAGCTGGAATATTGCATCCAGCTCTGGGCTCCCCAGGTCAGGAGGGACAGGGATCTGCTGGAGAGAGTCCAAGGGAGGGCTCCAAGGATGCTGAAGGGCCTGGAGCAGTGCCTGGGGAGGAGAGGCTGAGAGCCCTGGGGGTGGTGAGTGTGGAGAGGAGAAGGCTGAGAGGGATCTGCTCAATGTCTCTCAAGAGCTGAGGGCTGGGGGGCAGGAGGCAGGGGCCAGGCTCTGCTCACTTGCACCCTGGGCTAGGCCAAGGGGCACTGGATGGAAACTGCAGCACAGGAGGTTGCAGCTCAGCAGGAGGAGGAACTTCTGCACTGGGAGGCTCCCAGAGGCCTGGAGCAGGCTGCCCAGAGAGGTTGTGGAGTCTCCTTGTCTGGAGCCTTTCCAGCCCTGTCTGGATGTGTTCCTGTGTGCCCTGTGCTGGATTCTGTGGTCCTGCTCTGGCAGGGGCTTGGACTGGAAGCTCTCCAGAGGTCCCTTCCAACCCCTGACATCCTCTGAGCTGTGACCCCGTGTGGCTTAACCACGATGCTGCCCACCTGCTGGAAAAGTCTCCCAAGGCAAAAGGAGGTTTCATCTCCTGGTGGTGTCTGGTGGATGCCTTTGCTTCCCTGCCCTCTCTTTCTCCTCCAGGTGGTGAAGATGATGATCATCGTGGTGTGCACCTTCGCCCTGTGCTGGCTGCCCTACCACATCTACTTCACCCTGCAGTACTTCAGCCCCGAGTGGTACCTGCAGAAGTTCATCCAGCAGGTCTACCTGGCTGTCATGTGGTTGGCCATGAGCTCCACCATGTACAACCCAATCATCTACTGCTGCCTCAACGACAGGTGGGCTTGGGGGGGTCCCTGCTGGGGTGACTTGGGGCAGTGACTCCTAAAGCCGTGGGGATGTGGAGCTGAGGGACGTGGGGCAGAGCTGGGCTAAGGCTTAAAGGGTCTTAAAGGTCTCTTCCAACCTCAGTGATTCCATGATCAGATCATGGAATGACCTGGAAAGGGGATAGGGATGGAAGGAGGAGGAGATAAAGAGAGGTGTGATCGAGGAGAGCATGGATGGAGACCTTTTCCAGGATGGTTCTGTTCCATCCTCTGCCAGAGGCTGCTTCCAGCAGATGCAGGCACCCAGATGATACAAACGGCACCTGAAGAAGTCTCTCCTGTGGCATGCTGGCCAAGAAGGTCCCAATGGTGTCCTGGGGGGCATGGAGAAGAGTGTGGGCAGCAGGGCCAAGGAGGGTCTCCTACCCCCACACTCTGCCCTGGCGAGGCCACAACTGGAGTCCTGGGTCCACTTGTGGGCTCCCCAGTTGCAGAGGAACAGGGAAGTGCTGGAGAGAGTCCAGGGCAGGCTGGGAAGGGGCCTGGAGCAGCTCTGGGAGGAGCAAAGGCTGAGAGCCCTGGGGCTGAGAGCCTGCAGAAGAGCAGCCCCAGAGGGGAGCTGAGCAATGCTCAGCAAGAGCTAAAGGAGCTGTGGGGGGCAAGAGGCTGGGGCCAGGCTCTGCTCACTGGTGCCCAGGGACAGCACAAGGGGCAAGGGGCACAAATTGGCACCCAGGAGGTTCCATCTGAGCAGGAGGAGAAAGTTGTTTGTTGTGAGGGTGCTGGAGGGCTGGAGCAGGCTGCCCAGAGAGGTTGTGGAGTGTCCTTGTGTGGAGAGCTTCCAACCCCCCCTGGGCATTGTGGTGCTGGGCAAGCTGCTGTGGGTGCCCTGCTGGAGCAGGGAGGTTGGGCTGGCTGCGCTCCTTCCTCCCTTCCCTTCCCACCCACACCATGCTGGGATTTGGGGATTCTGTGATTTGAGGGCAGGTATCAAAGCATTCCTGACTCCTATGTTCAAGGACAGGCTGGATGAGGAGGGGAGGAAGGCAGGGAGGGAGAGAGGGAGGGAGGAAGGAAGGGAGGAAGGAAGGGAGGGAGGGAGTAAGGAAGGGAGGGAGGGAGTAAGGGAGGGAGGAAGGGAGGGAGGGAGGCAGGGAGGGAGGCAGGGAGGGAGGCAGGAAGAGAGGGAGGAAGAGAGGGAGGAAGAGAGGGAGGGAGGAAGGAAGGGAGGAAGGGAGGAAGGAAGGAAGGAAGGAAGGAAGGAAGGAAGGAAGGAAGGAAGGAAGGAAGGAAGGAAGGAAGGAAGGAAGGAAGGAAGGAAGGAAGGAAGGAAGGAAGGGAGGGAGGGAGGGAGGGAGGGAGGGAGAGAGGGAGGAAGGGAGGAAGGAAGGGAGGAAGGGAGGAAGGGAGGAAGGGAGGAAGGGAGGAAGGGAGTAAAGGAGGGAGGGAGGAAGGAAGGAAGGGAGGGGGGGTGTTTGGTGCTTGCTGGAGGTTTTCCAGGCCAGGCTGGATGAGGCCCTGGGCAGCCTGGGCTGGTGGGAGCTGTCCCTGCCCATGGCAGGGGCTTGGCACTGGATGCTCTTGAGGGTCCCTTCCAACCCAAATCCATTCTGGGGCTTCCCAGTGACTTCTCCCTTCCCTCAGTGCAATCAGCACTTCATGGCTTCAATCTAACACCGCTGAGCTCCATCCTAGGGAGGTCCTTTCCCCATCCCCACATCCCCAGGTCCCAGGTCCCCTCTCACCTCTCCTCTCCTCTCCTCCCCCTCTCTCCTCCCTGCCCAGGTTCCGCCTGGGCTTCAAGCAGGCCTTTCGCTTGTGCCCCTTCGTCAGCGCTGCTGAGTACGAGGGCCTGGAGATGAAGTCAGCCAGGTACCTGCAGACCCAGAGCAGCATGTACAAGGTCAGCAGGATAGAGACCACCGTGTCCTCAGCAGTGGGAGCAGCAGAGGAGGAGCTGGAGGAGAGCAGCAAGGCCAAACGTCTCTCCCTGGACATGACCTCCAACGGCTCCTCCCGCAGCGACTCCAAAACGGTCTCGGAAAGCCTCAGCTTCTACTCCAACACTCTCGCCTAAGGAGGAGGCTCCTGCCTTCCAGCAGCTGCTCCCCAGGGTGCCACCATCCCCCCCTCCAGCTCTGCTCTCCACCCCCCATCCCCACCGCACCTCGTCGCCTCCCTTTGTGGTGTCTCAGCTCCACTGTGAGGGTCCCAGAGCCCTGGAGCAGGGTTGTGGAGTCTCCTGCTCTGGAGAGCTTCCAAGACCCATCTGGATGTGTTCCTGTGTGACCTGCATTAGATTACAGACCCTGCTCTGGCAGGGGGGGTTGGACTGGAAGATCTCCAGAGGTCCCTTCCAACCCCTCACATCATCTGATCCTGTGTTTCTCTGGTCCTGTGATCCTGTGTCAGTTCTGTTCTGTGCTGTTTGCCTCCCTCTTGCTCTTCCACTCCTCGTCCCTGGGAGACCCCAAGAGCAAGAAGAGTTGGGGCAGAGTTGTTTTTTGGGCTCATGCCCAGCCACAAGGATGGTTTTGGCTGCCTGCTGCCTTGCTCTCTGCTTCTCCACCCCACCCCATGGCTAGGATGCAGGGCTGGCACGAAGCTGAGCTTCTCTCCTTAAGCCACACAGCAGCAGCTGCTTCCTTCCCTGCTTCCTGCAAGGCAACAAGGATCTCCCAGTGCATCCCAGCCCCACTCTCCTCTTCCCAGCTTTCATTTCATTCTCCAGCTTGAAGGATCCAGAGGGGTCTTCAAACTCAAAAATCCAGCCCAAAGCTGCTGGCTTCAGCTTAAGGAGCCATGGGGCACCCCTGGCCAGGCAGCCTTCCCCTCAGCTCCCAGCACTTCCACACAGCCTTGGCTCATCCCTGCCACCTGCATCCCTCTGCACTGTGGTCTTCTGTGGCCACCCCACCCCACAGGTGCTGTGGAGGAGGATCTCTGAGCTCAGCCAGGCTTTGGTTGCTGCTGCTCCTCAACCTCCCGTGCCAAAAGCCATCACTGTGATTTCCTAAAGGTCCTGAGTTGAGGTCTCTGGGATGGATTTTGGAAGCCTGTGGAAGTCTGGAGAAGACAACTGAGTGATTTGGTTGGTTGGTTGTTTTTTCACAAGCTGGAGCTGCACAGGTTTGGAGTTGTATCAGGAAAAGAACATCTTTGCATGCAAGGGGTGGAGGGAGAGAAGAACCTCACAGACATTTGTCTCTCCCTCTGAGGAAGGTTCAGATGATTCAATTTCCCTTCCTGGCCTTTGTTTTAACTTTGTCTCTTCTCACCCTGCATAAACCATGAAGCTGATGATGTCTACATGGACAGAGCTCATCTTTTACTCCCTTTCAGATGCATATTTTCCCTGGGGCTCTTCATTCCTCTGCTCTGCTGAACACTCAAAGGAGCAAGGAGCAAGCTTGGCTGGTTGGGAACAAACCCACAAGCGTTAGGGGGAGAGCAGGGGAAGCAATTTGGGGGCAGTTTGGGGGCTGCTGTGTTGTGGCTGCTCCTTGCTGCTGCTCCAATCCCTCCTTTCTGGTGTAGAAATCACTCACAGCAATTCTGGGGAGATGCTGAACAGGGCAAGGAAGCTGCTGGTAGATGTTAAAGCAGCTGAACACAAGACCCTGCTGAGCACTCTGGGGGGGCTGGCAGCCAAGCAGAGCTGATTTTGGTTGTGGGTGCTGCAGCCAAGCAGAGCTGATTTTGGTTGTGGGTGCTGGCAGCCAAGCAGAGCTGATTTTGGTTGTGGGTGCTGGCAGCCAAGCAGAGCTGATTTTGGTTGTGGATGCTGCAGCCAAGCAGAGCTGATTTTGGTTGTGGATGCTGGAAGCCAAGCAGAGCTGATTTTGGTTGTGGGTGCTGGCAGCCAAGCAGAGCTGATTTTGGTTGTGGGTGCTGGAAGCCAAGCAGAGCTGATTTTGGTTGTGGGTGCTGGAAGCCAAGCAGAGCTGATTTTGGTTGTGGGTGCTGGAAGCCAAGCAGAGCTGATTTTGGTTGTGGATGCTGCAGCCAAGCAGAGCTGATTTTGGTTGTGGGTGCTGCAGCCAAGCAGAGCTGATTTTGGTTGTGGGTGCTGGAAGCCAAGCAGAGCTGATTTTGGTTGTGGGTGCTGGAAGCCAAGCAGAGCTGATTTTGGTTGTGGATGCTGCAGCCAAGCAGAGCTGATTTTGGTTGTGGATGCTGCAGCCAAGCAGAGCTGATTTTGGTTGTGGGTGCTGGCAGCCAAGCAGCCACAGGAGACTTTTTTTGGAGCTTTTCAACTCTTCAGCCTCCCAAAGGGACTGGTGGCAGATGGCAGTCAGCAACAAAGGTCCAGCCCCAGGGGTTCCTGGAGCTGAAAATACTCCTCCTTGATTCCAGATGCTCCTACACCACCTCCTTGACTCCACCTTCTCCCACACCACCTCCTTGACTCCACCTCCTTGACTTCACCTTCTCCCAAACCACCTCCTTGACTCCGCCTTCTCCTACACCACGTCCTTGACTCCACCTTCTCCTATACCACCTCCTTGACTCCACCTTCTCCTATACCACCTCCTTGACTCCACCTTCTCCCACACCACCTCCTTGACTCCACCTTCTCCCACACCACCTCCTTGACTCCAGCTTCTCCCACACCACCTCCTTAACTCCATCTCCTCCTACACCACCCTCTTGACTCCATCTCCTCCTACATCACCTCCTTGACTCCAGCAAGCAGCTACCCAAAGGAGCAAAAGGATGGATCCAGGAGCATCCAAAACTGATTGAAACCAAGAGCATCTTCTTCATCTGGACCCCAAATCACTGCCAAGTGCCACCAAGGAGGAGCAACTCTTCCAGTCCCTTCCTCACTCTTCCTGCCCCTTCTTCCTCACTCTTCCAGCCCTTTCCTCACTCTTCCTGCCCCTTCTTCCTCACTCTTCCAGCCCTTTCCTCACTCTTCCTGCCCCTTCTTCCTCATTCTTCCTGCCCCTTCTTCCTCACTCTTCCTGCCCCTTCTTCCTCACCCTTCCTGCCTGCTGGAACAGCTTGAGTTGACAAACTGCCACATGCCTCATGGACAGGCTGGGAGAGGAGAGGTTTTTGTCTGCTTCTTTTTCACCTTAAGGTGCATCCCCACCCTGCTGCCCGCACCCTGGGATTGTGTGGTGTGGAAAAGGGGAATGCCAAAGGACCAGCCCCAGGCAGCAGTGATGGAAGGGATGGGAGATGTTGGACCAGGAAACTTCTCCCCCCCTTCCCTCCCACAGGAGCTGTGCTGCCAATACTCAAGAAGGTACTACAAAAGCAGAGCCAAACTGGGGGGGGGGTGGGGTGGGGGGGTGGGGGGATTAATCCCAGCTGCCCACCCAAATCCCACATCAAAATGAAACCAAATATCCCAAACGGTCTGAGAGAGAGAACTGAAGCAAGCAGAGATCTGCTCCAGACCCTCCCCCTCCACCATGAGAGTCAGTGCCAGGTTGGGAGCCTGCAGAAGGCAGCACTTAGAAAAAAAACAGAGTCCTCAGCACAGCTCAGACAGGGACCTGCTGGAGAGGAGCCAGAGGAGGGCACAGCAATGCTGGCAGGGCTGGAAGGGCTCTGCTGTGAGGCCAGGCTGAGAGAGTTGGGCTTGGTCAGCCTGGAGAAGGCTCCAAGGAGACCTTCTGGTGGCCTTTCAGTGCTCAAAGGGCTGCCAGAAAGCTGGGGACAGAGTTTGGAGCAAGGTCTGTGGGGACAGGACAAGGGGGGATGGTCTGAACCCAGAGACAGATTGAGACTGGAGAGAAGGGAGAAATGTTTGACACTGAGGGTGGGGAGAGCCTTGCCTGCAGCAGGTGCAGCAGGTGCAGCAGATGCAGCAGGTGCAGCAGGTGCAGCATCTTGCCTGCAGCTGGGCACAGGTCCCCAAAACCACTCAGGCAAAGCCCCAGGCAGATGCTGGGAGGAAATTCCCCTCTGGAGCACAGCTCTGCTGGGCAGCAGGGCAGGCTGCTGGGGCTGTGTGTGTGTGGGCAGAGAGCTGCTTGGTGATGGCCTGGGTCAGGAGGGGGTTGCTGCATGTCCTGTCCCCATCCTGGCAGTGAGGATCTGGAGCCCTCAGCACAGACAGGGACCTGCTGGAGAGGAGCCAGAGGAGGGCACAGCAATGCTGGCAGGGCTGGAAGGGCTCTGCTGTGAGGCCAGGCTGAGAGAGTTGGGCTTGGTCAGCCTGGAGAAGGCTCCAAGGAGACCTTCTGGTGGCCTTGCAGTGCTCAAAAGGCTGTCAGAAAGCTGAGGACAGAGTTTGGAGCAGGGCCTGTGGGGACAGGACAAGGGGGGATGGTTTGAACTCAAAGAGGCAGATTGAGACTGGAGAGAAGGGAGAAATGTTTGACACTGAGGGTGCTGAGAGCCTGGCCCAGGCTGCCCAGAGAGGTGAGAGCTGCCCCATCCCTGGCACCACCCCAGGTCAGGTTGTTTGGGGCTGTGAGCAACCTGCTCTGGTTGGGGATGTCCCTGCTGGCTGCAGGGGGGTTGGAGGAGATGACCTTGGAAGGTTCTTTCAACCCAACCCATTCCATGAGCCTATGAAAGAAGAGGGAATGCAAAGCTCTCCATGGCTGCAGCTGTACAGAACCACTTTGCCCTTCTGCCCTCCATGCTTTGTGCCCCAAGGCTGCCCCATGAGATGTGCAGAGAACTGACAACTGCCTCCTGAGGAGCAACACTCAGCCTGAGATCCCAGGGGGCTGCATGCAGGCTTCAACTCCAGCTGACAGCTCACAGCCCTCAGCTGCTGCTTGTGCATCTTGGAGACAAATGGCTCCTGAAATCCCATGGGAGAAGTCAGAGGCACTGGGACAGGCTGCAGAGCTGGGCCCAAGCCAACCTCAGGAAGTTCAACAAAGCCAAGTGAGGAACTTTTGAGGGTGTCAGGAGAGTTACAGGAGTGGGGGGGATGGAGCAAAACTGGAAGTGGGGAGATTCAGATTGGATGTGAGGAAGAAATTCTTCCCCAGGAGGGTGGTGAGAGACTGGCACAGGTTGCCCAGGGAGGTGGTGGAAGCCTCATGCCTGGAGGTTTTTGCAGCCAGGTTGGAGGTGGCTGTGAGCAACCTGCTGTGGTGTGAGGTGACCCTGCCCATGGCAGGGGGGTTGGAACTGGCTGAGCCTTGAGCTCCCTTCCAGCCCTGACAGTTCTTTGATTCTATGATTCTAAGTACAAGGTTCCTGCACCTGGGTCAGGACAATTCCAAGCACAAATCCAGGCTGGATGAGGAGTGGCTGGAGAGGAGAAGGCCTTGGGGGTGTCAGGTGGTGACAAACTGCCCAGGAGCCAGCAATGGTCCCTGGCAGCCCAGAGCCAGCTGAGTGCTGAGCTGCATCCAGAGCAGGGAGAGCAGCAGCACAGGGAGGGGATTCTGCCCTCTGCTCTGCTCTGCTCAGACCCCACCTGCAGCACTACCTCCAGCTCTGGGGCCCCCAGCACAAGAAGGCTCTGGAGCTGCTGGAGAGGGTCCAGAGGAGGCCACCAAGATGAGCAGAGGCTGCAGAACCTCCCCTGTGGGGCCAGGCTGTTCAGCCTGGAGAAGAGAATCACAGAATCACAGAATTAAGCAGGTTGGAAAAGACCTTAGGTATGACCAAGTCCAACCTATCCCCCAGCCCCATCTCATCAACCAACCCATGGCACTGAGTGCCTCCTCCAGGCTTATTGCAAACACTTCCAGGGATGGTGACCCCAGGGAGACCTCAGAGCAGCCTTGCAGTACCTGAAGGGGCTCCAGGGGAGCTGGGGAGGGACTTTGGACAAGGGCTGGGAGTGATAGGGTGAGGGACAATAGATTTGAGCTGGGAGAGGGGAGATTGAGAGTGGAGATGAGGAAGAAATTGTTGAGAGTGAGGCTGGGGAGAGCCTGGACAATGCTCAGCAAAAGCTAAAGGAGCTGTGGGGGACAAGAGGCTGGGGCCAGACTCTGCTCACTGGTGCCCAGGGACAGCACAAGGGGCAAGGGGCACAAAGTGGCACCCAGGAGGTTGCATGTGAAGAGGAGGAGAAAGTTGATTGGTGTGAGGGTGCTGGAGGGCTGGAGCAGGCTGCCCAGAGAGGTTGTGGAGTGTCCTTGTGTGGAGAGCTTCCAACCCCCCCTGGGCATTGTGCTGCTGGGCAAGCTGCTGTGGGTGCCCTGCTGGAGCAGGGGGGTTGGACTGGCTGAGCTCCAGAGCTCCCTTCCCACCCCCAGCACGCTGTGGTTAACACCCAAATATCCTCTACCCCTGTGCTGTGTCCATCTCTGCTGGAAGCTCAATCCCCCTCCTGATGAAATGCAGAGCTCCCAGCAGCCCAGGGCAGGGCCAGAGGGAATCCTGAGAGCAGCTGAGGATGAGAGCTGACTCCTGAGTGTCTCTGCCCTCAAAACCTTCCAGCCCTGACCAAAAGGCTTCTGATTCTTTGCAACATGATACAGCCAGGGCCAGGAGGGGACCAGATGAGCTGTGCCACGCTGCTGGGGGTTGGTGCTTGGAGCTGGCTGGGAAGTTTTGTCTTTTAGTAGCATCTCTGCAAAGGAAGAGAAAAAAACCAAAACCAACCAACCAACCCAAAAAGTCCCAACCCTCCTCCCCCAAAGTGGTCTTTCTTGGCTGGTTTAGCCAAAGGGAGTTGCAGGAATAAATGTTTCTTTTGGTGAGATGGTTCTGCAGCTGCTTAATTAGCTCTAAGTGATTGGGGGTGGGGAGAGGGGGGAGGGGGGAAGCTTGGTGGGGTGGGAGGAGAAGTGGTGGAAAGCCAAAATGAAGTGGAAAGAGAGGTGAAGGGCAGCCAGGGTCTGGGGGGAGGGGGTGGGGAACCTTCAGTGTGGGAGTTGTGCTCTGAGAGGTCAAATGATCACTGAGTCAGCCAGCTGGGGCTGGGGTGGAAGGGACCTTCAAGATCTTTTTGAAGATCTTGCCATGGGCAGGGACACCTCCCACCAGCCCAGTTTGCTCAAGGTCCCATCCAAGCTGGGCACTGCCACAACCCAGGGCTGGCATTTCCATGCTTGGCTGAGTGCCACAAAGAGAGGCAGGAGCAGAGCTGCTGTCTCCTATCCACCCTCAAAGGCCACACAAAGGTTTAGTCTGGAAGGGACCTTCAAGCTCATCCAGCTCCAACCCTCTGCCATGGGCAGGGACACCTCCAACCAGCCGAGCTTGCTCAGGGCCTCATCCAGCCTGGCCCTGAACATCTCTGTGGCATCTGCAGAGCCAGCAGCAGCTGCATGGCAAAGCTTCCCAAAGCCCCGGCTGAAGCCTGGCTCCATGTCCTGCTTTGCAATTCCCAAATCCCTCCAGGTCAGGCACTGGCACTGCACAGTCCTTGCTGTATCCAAGGCCTCATCACCTGCCTGATGGAAGGGAAGGAGAATGGAGCAAGAGGGACATGGAGCTGCTGGAGAGAGTCCAGAAGAGGCTACAAAGATGAGCAGAGGGCTGGAGAAGCTTCCCCTGTAGGGACAGGCTGGGAGAGTTGGGGTTGTTCAGCCTGGAGAAGGCTCCAGGGAGACCTCAGAGAAGCCTTGGGGCTCCAGGAGAGCTGGGGAGGGACTTTGGACAAGGGCTGGGAGTGCCAGGACGAGGGACAATGGCTTTGAGCTGGGAGAGGGGAGACTGAGACTGGAGATGAGGAAGAAATTCCTTGCAGTGAGGGTGGGGAGAGACTGGCACAGGCTGCCCAGGGAGGCTGTGGCTGCCTCCTCCCTGGAGGTGTTCAAGGCTTGGAGCAAGCTGGGCTGGTGGGAGGCGTCCCTGCCCGTGGCAGGGAGTTGGAACTGGATGGATCCGGAAGATCCCTTCTGTGATTCCATGACTGTGAGGAGCACTCAGCCCTGCTCCACCCCCCACAGCACAGCCCCCAGCCCCTGCAGGCAGCTCCTGCCAGCTCTAATTGGCAGGCTTTAATTAGAGGAGCATCAGTGAGGCACAGCTGATTGGCACCACTTGCCAAAAGCTCCCAATTGCCAGCTCAGCTCCTGGCATTTCTTTTCTTTTCCTGCTCCACACCAGTGCCTGCTTCCAGCAGCAGGATCCTGAGGTCTCACCTCAGGGCAGGATGCAGCACATCAGGCCCAGACAGGAGATCATTTTCTCATCATCAAATCATTTGGGTGGGATAAAAATTTCAAGCTCCTCCAATCCAACCCCCCTGCAGCCAGCAGGGACATCCCCAACCAGAGCAGGCTGCTCACAGCCCCAAACAGCCTCACCTGGGGTGGTGCCAGGGATGGGGCAGCTCTCACCTCTCTGGGTAGCCTGGCACAGGCTCTCCCCACCCTCAGTGCCAAACATTTCTCCCTTCTCTCCAGTCTCAATCTGCCTCTTTGAATTCAAACCATCCTCCCTTGTCCTGTCCCCACAGGTCCTGCTCAGAAATCTGTCCCCAGCTTTCTGACAGCCTTTTGAGCACTGCAAGACCACCAGAAGGTCTCCCTGGAGCCTTCTGCAGGCTGCACAACCCCAACGCTCTCAGCCTGGCCTCACAGCAGAGCCCTTCCAGCCCTGCCAGCATTGCTGTGCCCTCCTCTGGCTCCTCTCCAGCAGGTCCCTGTCTGTGCTGAGGGCTCCAGAGCTGCCCCAGCACTGCAGGGGGGGTGGGTTGCAATCCTGGGCAAGCTGTGGGGCACCCTGCAGGAGCAGGGGGGCTGCACTGGCTGATTTCTGGGGGTCTTTTCCAACCCCTACCAGGCTGGGATTCTGGGCCACTCATTGCATGCCAGAGGCAAACACTTCCAGAGAGTGAATTGTGGCTTTTTATAGCTGCTCTCAAGCAGCATGGCAGATTCTGCAGCTTTGCCTGAACCTTTCCATCTGCTGAGCTGCCCTGGCAAAGCCACAAGTTCAGCTTCAGGACCACTGAGGGACTCCACAGCACCCTGCAGAAATGTTTGCTGCATGCACAGGTCAGAAACACCCCCAAGGAAATGAGACCTAAAGAGAGTTGATTGCTCCCAGGGTGCCAGAAGGGCTTTGCAGAGCACCAAATGGGCTTTGGGGTGGAAGGGACCTTCAAGATCCATCCAGTTCCAACCCCCTGCCATGGGCAGGGACACCTCTCCCACCAGCCTAGGCTGCTCAGGGCCTCATCCAGCCTGGCCTTGAACACCTCCAGGGAGGGGGCAGCCACAGCCTCCCTGGGCAGCCCACAGAAGTTCTGGAGACTCCAAGGCTGGAAGTGTTCAAGGCCAGGTTGGATGGGAAAAGAGAATCACAGAATTAAGCAGGTTGGAAGAGCCCTTTGGGATGACCAAGTCCAACCTATCCCCCAGCCCCATCTCATCAACCAGCCCATGGCACTGAGTGCCTCCTCCTGGCTTATTGCAAACACTTCCAGGGATGCTGACTCCACCACCTCCCTGGGCAGCCAAACCAGAGACTGAAGGCTCCAGAGAGACCTCAGAGCAGCCTTGCAGTACCTGAAGGAGCTCCAGGAGAGCTGGGGAGGGACTTTGGACAAGGGCTGGGAGTGCCAGGAAGAGGGACAATGGCTTTGAGCTGGGAGAGGAGAGGCTGAGACTGGAGATGAGGAAGAAATTGTTGGCAGTGAGGCTGGGGAGAGCCTGGCACAGGCTGCCCAGGGAGGCTGTGGAGACTCCAAGCCTGGAGGTGTTCAAGGCCAGGCTGGATGAGGCCTGGAGCAAGCTGGGCTGGTGGGAGGTGTCCCTGCCCATGGCAGGGGCTTGGATCTGGATGGGATGTTTGGGATGGAAAGGGTTGAGGATGGCTCAGGGCACACAAGGTGCTGCCACCCACAGCTCCCTGCAGCACTGAAGCTCATCCAGTTCCAACCCCCCTGCCATGGGCTGGGACACCTCCCACCAGCCCAGATGATCTTGAAGGTCCCACCCAACCCACCCTATCCTGGAACAACCCCAACAGCTCCAAGAGCTGCTTCCCAGCCTTGATTTCTCCTTTCCCTCCCTCCCCCTTGCAGGTCCATGGCCATCACCCACCCACTGCAGCCTCACCCATGGCAGGGGGTTGGAACTGGCTGAGTTTGAAGGTCCCTTCCAACCCACACTTCTCTATGAACCTGCTTGCTTGAGAATCTGCCATCTCTTCAGCCTTCCCTGAGTGGTTAGCCCAGCAATTACTGCTAATTAAGGAGGTAAATCACCCTAGCAGCAGCTAATGAAAGCTTTGAGGACCCACAATGGTGATCCCAGCACCAAGCAGCTCAGGCTGCAAGCCAGAAATGAGGATTCACCACGGACCTCTGGTGCCAAAGCAACCACACCAGAAGGACCTTCCCCGCCCAGGAACAAGATGCAAGCATCAGAGAAGCTCCTCAGGAGCAAGGAGAGGGTGAGGGAGAGGATTGCTGCTCCAGGATGTCCTCAGGAGGTCTGTAATGAGCTTGATTAAAAGGCATTAATTGGAGCAATCTGAAGGGGGAGGAAATGTGTTGCTGGGTCCAGGAAATCCAAGTGGGACCTCACAGAGGATCCTGGAAGATCTGGGAGTGCTGGTGGGCAGCAAGTTCTGCATGGCACAGCAATGTGCCCTAGGGGCCAGGAAGGCCAAGGGGGTCCTGGGGGGCATTCAGCAGAGCCAGGGAGGTTCTCCTCCCCCTCTGGTCTGCCCTGCTGAGGCCACAGCTGGAATACTGCATCCAGCTCTGGGCTCCCCAGTTCAGGAGGGACAGGGATCTGCTGGAGAGAGTCCAAGGGAGGGCTCCAAGGATGCTGAAGGGCCTGGAGCAGTGCCCTGGGAGGAGAGGCTGAGAGCCCTGGGGGTGGTTGGTGTGGAGAGGAGGAGGCTGAGAGGGATCTGCTCAATGTCTCTCAAGAGCTGAGGGCTGGGGGGCAGGAGGCAGGGGCCAGGCTCTGCTCACTTGCACCCTGGGCTAGGCCAAGGGGCACTGGATGGAAACTGCAGCACAGGAGGTTGCAGCTCAGCAGGAGGAGGAACTTCTGCACTGGGAGGCTCCCAGAGGCCTGGAGCAGGCTGCCCAGAGAGGTTGTGGAGTCTCCTTGTCTGGAGCCTTTGCAGCCCTGTCTGGATGTGTTCCTGTGTGCCCTGTGCTGGATTCTGTGGTCCTGCTCTGGCAGGGGCTTGGACTGGAAGCTCTCCAGAGGTCCCTTCCATCCCCTGACATCCTGTGTGATCCTCTGTGACAACCAGTCTGAGCCATCTAAAAAAGAGTTAATCCCATAGCCAGGGTTCTGCTGAACGGCAACAGCAGGAAATGCAGGAGTCAAGGCTGGCAGCTGGTGAGGTCTGCTCAGGAAAAGCCAAGGGGCTGCTGCTCAGCATCCTGCAGAAGCTTTGGCACCACAGAATTCACCGTGACCTTCCCTGGAGCCTTTCCAGCCCCATCTGGATGTGTTCCTGTGTGACCTGTGCTGGATTCTCTGCTCCTGCTCTGGCAGGGGGTTGGTCTTGACGATCTCCAGAGGGCCCTTCCATCCCCTAATATCCTCTGATGTCCCAGGGTGGAGATGACAACTGGGAGAAGCTCCTTGTGTCTCTCTGCTCACTCCTGTGCCACACTGCTCCTGCTTTCCCCCCTCCCTTTTCCTATAATCAAGTTCCAATCAGACAATTGGAAGCCTCCCTACCAAAAAAAAAAAAAAAATGTTCTGGTTCAGAAGATATTTTAGATTAGGATCATGGAATGGTTTTGGATGGGAAAGCCCTTCAAGGTCATCCAGTCCAAGCATTCTGTGCCTCTGCCAAGGCTGGGGCTGAGCCATGGCCCTCAGCACCACAGCTCTGCAGCTTTGAAACACCTCCAGGGATGGAGACTCCACCACCTCCCTGGGCAGCCTAGGGCAGGCTTTGAGAACCCTTTCAGTGCAGAGGTTTCTTCTAATGTCCAACCTAAGCCTGCCCTGTGCCAACCTGAGGCCATTGCCTCTTGTCCTGTCCCTTGCTCCTTGGCACAAGAGCCCAACCCCCACCTGGCTCCAGCCTCCTTCCAGGGAGCTGGAGAGAGCCAGAAGGTCTCCCCTCAGCCTCCTTCTCCCCAGCTCCCTCAGCTGCTCCTCCCCAGCCCTCTTCTCCAGACCCTTCCCCACCTTTCTTGCCCTTCCCTTGCCCTGCTCCAGCCCTCAAGGTCCTGCTTGGAGCCAGGAGCCCAACCCTGCCCCCAGCACTCAAGCTGTGGCCTCCCCAGTGCCCAGCCCAGGGGCACAATCCCTGCCCTGCTCTGCTGCCACACCACTGCTGCTCCAGGCCAGGCTGCTGCTGCCCTTCTTGCCCACCTGGGCACCCCCTGGCTCCTCTCCAGCTGCTGCCACCCAGCACCCCCAGGGCCTTTCCCAGCAGGCACTTTCCAGCCTGGAGCCTTCCTGGGGTTGCTGTGCCCCAAGGGCAGGACCCAGCCCTTGGTCTTGTTGAACCTCATCCCCTTGGCCTTGGCACATCCACCCAGCCTGGCAGCTCCCTCTGCAGAGCCTCCAGCCCTCCAGCACTGCTGCTACCCAGCTTGGTGTCATCTACAAAGTGGCTGAGGGAGCCTTGGTCTCCTCATGCAGACCATCAATGAAGAGATGAAAGAGAACACAAATAAGACATGAAGAGGGAATTCTTCCCCAGGAGGGTGAGGAGACACTGGAACAGGTTTCCCACAAAAATTCTGGAGGCTCCAAGCCTGGAAGTGTTCAAGGCCAGGTTGGATGGGACCTTGAGGAAGCTGGGCTGGTGGGAGGTGTCCCTGCCCATGGCAGGGGCTTGGAACTGAATGGTCTTGAAGGTCTTTTCCATCCCAAAACATTTGAAGATGCTAAGAGTGAGGTGTCAAGAAGAAATCTGAGCCCTTCCTGGTGCCACAGCAGTTCTGAAGAGCAGCTGCCAGGCTGGGAAGGTCATTACCATGCAGAGCACCTCCATCACCATTCTCCCTGTGGTTGCAAAGCAGATTGAGCTGTCCAGGTTGATTAAAAAGGTTTCAGGGAAGTAATCAGAGCAATTTGCCAGGGAGGTGAAAGGAGGAGGAGGAGGAGGAGGAGGGAAGAGCAGGGTGGTTCTGAAGCTCTCTGCAGTCATCACAGCAGCAGACAATAATCTCTGCACTGAAGGATGATCATCAGAAGATGTTCACCCTCCAGAAGCTGCTCTGATGCATGGCACAATCAACTCAGGAATTTGCATTTAAATGGAGGAATTGAGGAACCCAGAAGCCAAAGAGGAGTGGAGCTGCCTTCCAAGGAGGCTTCTGGTGTCTCACAACCTTCACAGAGGGACATAAAAACTCTCTGTGGCTTCAAACCACCAGCCCCAAGCCTGTCCTGCAGTTGGGACTGGGGTTGGACTTGGATCTTGAAGATCACTTCCAACCCAAACCATTGCCCAGGGTGGAGGAGGACCTCATTGCTCCCTACAGCTGCCTGAGAGGAGGTTGGGGTGAGGTTGGGGTTGGTTCTCCCTGGGATCAGGTGATAGGAGAGGAAATGGCCTGAAATGGTGCCAGGGGAGGGTTGAGGTTGGAGAGGAGGAAAAAATTCTTTGCTGCAAGAGTGGTCAGGGACTGGCACAGGCTGCCCAGGGAGGTGGTGGAGTCCCCATGCCTGGAAGGGTTCCAGAACCCTGTAGCCATGGTGGGGTTGGGTTGATGTTGGACTGGATGAGCTCAGAGAGCTTCTCCAACCCAACCATTCTGTGATCCATACTTGGACCACCCCACAGCAAGAACTCTCTTGAGGAGATCCCCATGAGGGATGGGTTTGGGTTGAGGGTTTTGCCCTGCAGCATCACAACCTGTGGGGACAGGCTGAGGGAGCTGGGGATGTGCAGCCTGGAAAAGAGAAGGCTCCAGGGAGACTTCCTGATGGCCTCGGGTGAAATCCTCAGGGAGGATTCTGTTGACAGACTTTGAGACATCATCTCAAAGCAGAGCTGCTGTGGAGGAGGAGGTCACCTCCATCCCTGCATGCTCCATCCCCTGAGCATGCCAAGTGACACAGAAGGTCCTGGAGATATGCCCAGGGTGCCTCTGCCACCAGCTTTGTAGCCTGGTGTGGGTGGTGCCTGCTGCTGCCATTGGGGTGATGAGCACCAGGGTGGTCATAGAATGCCAGGATGGCTCAGGTTGGAAGGGATCTCAGAGCTCATCTCCTCCAACCTCCCCACCATGCCCAGGGACACCTCTCAGCCAGACTCAGCTGCTCAGGGCCTCATCCAGCCTGGCTCTGAGCACCCCCAGGCAGGAGGCAGCCACAGCCTCCCTGGGCAGCCTGTGCCAGATTCTCACCACCCTCACACTCAACAACTTCTTCCTCAGCTCCACTCTAACCCTGCTCTGCCTCAGCTTCAAACCATTCCCCCTTGGCCTGGCTCTGGACACCCTCAGCAAAAGTCTCTCTGCAGCCTTCCTGCAGGATCCCTTCAGGGCCTGGCAGGCAGCTCTGAGGTCCCCCTGGAGCCTTCTCCTCTCCAGGCTGCACACCCCCAGCTCCCTCAGCCTGTGCTCACAGCAGAGCTGCTCCAGCCCTTGGAGCATCTTTGTGACCTCCTCTGGCCTCTCTCCAGCAGCTCTGTGTCCTTCTCCTGCTGGGGACAGCAGAGCTGGGGGTGGGGGTCTCAGCAGAGCAGGCCCTCTGCTCTGGCCTCAGAGCAGAGCTGCTCCAGCCCTTGGCATCCTGCTGCAGTTGGGGATGTCCCTGCTGACTGCAGAGGAACTCAACAGGATGACCTTCAGGGGTCCCTTCCAACTTGATGCTTTATGATTCCATGACTCAGAACCTCCCTGGTTTCCCCTGGGAATGTGGGGAATCCCTGAGCTTGCCCTCGTGGATTCAGCTCCTGCCCCCACCCCACTCCCACCCTCCTCTCCGAGGCAGAGGGAGCTGCAGGAGCCAGGCTCTGCTCCAAACCCATCCCCAACAAACACCAACCTGGTTTGAAACGATTTCAGCCTGCTGAGAACACCACATTCCAGCATAAATCCAAGTGAATTAACAAGGCCCAGAGGCACTCAGCCCACCCAAGCCTTCCTGCAGCAGCTTCCTTGCAGTCAGCAACCACTGCTGCTGCAGTTCCAACTTGCAGGCTGGCACCAGGACCAGCCTGGGCACTTCTTTCTTCACTAGGAAGGGAAAGGTGCCAAGAACAACCTCAAGACACTGTGTGGGCACAGCCAGACTGGAGCTGGGGAGAGGGAAAGCTTCATCTTGCTCACAGCTCCAGAGGGTTTACAGCTCAGCACATTACCCAGCCCACAATCTCCTCTGGATTGCTCTGTTGGGACCCTGAGGACTTTTCCTCAGCTGGAGCTGTGAGCAGGCTGCCAGTGATTGACAGAGCACTGCTCTGGAGGGATGGTTTTGGTGGTTGGTTTTGTGGCCATCCCCAGGGCTGTGAAATCCTGGATTGTATAGCATGAGGGAAAGGTCCTGCAGCTGGGTTGGGCCAACCCCAGGCTGGGTGCAGAGTGGGTTGAGAGCAGCCCTGAAGAAAGAGCCTTGGGGTTGCTGGGTGCTGAGCAGCTCCCCAGGAGCCAGCAGTGCCCTCCTGCAGCCCAAAGGCAGCTGTGAGCTGGGCTGCAGCCAGAGGAGTGTGGGCAGAGGGCAGGAGAGGGGATTCTGCCCCTGGGCTCTGCTCTGCTCAGACCTCACCTCCAATCCTGCCTCCAGCTCTGCTGTCCCCAGCAGGAGAAGGACACAGAGCTGTGGAGTGAGGCCAGAGGAGGCCACAAAGATGCTCCAAGGGCTGGAGCAGCTCTGCTGTGAACACAGGCTGAGGGAGCTGGGGGTGTGCAGCCTGGAGAGGAGAAGGCTCCAGGGGCACCTCAGAGCTGCCTGCCAGGACCTGAAGGGATCCTGCAGGAAGGCTGCAGAGAGACTTTTGCTGAGGGTGTCCAGAGCCAGGCCAAGGGGAATGGTTTGAAGCTGAGGCAGAGCAGGGTTAGAGTGGAGCTGAGGAAGAAGTTGTTGAGTGTGAGGGTGGTGAGAGTCTGGCACAGGCTGCCCAGAGAGGCTGTGGCTGCCTCCTGCCTGGGGGTGCTCAGGGCCAGGCTGGATGAGGCCTTGAGCAGCTGAGTCTGGCTCAGAGGTGTCCCTGGGCATGGTGGGGAGGTTGGAGGAGATGAGCTCTGAGATCCCTTCCAACCTGAGCCATTCTGGGATTCTAAGTGCTTCACCTGCTGATGAAAGCAACAGAGCACAGGAGGTTGGATCACCTCTGCTCATCACCAAGGAGCCAGGCACTCATGAAGGGAGGTCAGGTGTGGCCATCCTGAGCTCTGATATCCCATGGGATGCTTCTCACATTCCTGCAGCCTCCTTGTTTCTGAGGGTGCAAAGAAATCCAAGCTGGGTGCTGCAGCCTTGGCAGCTGCGATGCTGAGCCCAGGGCTGCTCAGGAATGTTCTTTCCTTACCAGACCTCACAGAAATCAAACCATTTACTCCTTTCTGAGGTCTCAACCTCTTCCTCCTGCCCTGAGGTAGAAGTATGACCAGAAGCAGCTCTGCAGAAACAAGCAGCAAGGCTGAGAGCAGCCAGACAAAGAGGCAGACCCCCAGGGTGTCTGTCTGCACTGAAAAGCAAGTCCAAGGCTCTTCTTTAGTGGCTGTCAGCAGCCCAGCTATTAAATCACCATTTTTTATCGGTATTCAATCTCCCATTTTTTTTTATTGCCATGAGCTCATTGTTTGCAGCAGGATTAGCACCAGAGGCTTCAAAGAAACACTCCAGTGTGTGGAAAATACCAAATCATCTTTAATCTAAAGGTTATTCATGGAGGGGTGGCACCAGTTCCACAAGAGGAGACCCCCACCGCTGCTGTGTGGCACCACAGCAGGAAGGTCCTCAGGTGCTTGGGGCGGGATGTGGGTGCAGTCCTGAACCCCACAGACACCAAACCTCCAGCAGCTCCAGCAGCACTCAGCCAAAGGGGGATGCTGGTGGAGAGGCAGAGGAGCCAGGAAGCCCAGAAGGCTGCAAGTTCAACCCTCTCCAGCTCTTATTTTTAGCCCTGCAGCTGAGGAAGCTCCCTGTTGCCATGCTACTGCTGTTGTGGGTCCAAAGGCATCAGCACATCCCACCCCTGGGACCTGCTGAGCAGCTCAGGCAGACGTGGCCAGCAAAGGTTTCAAGCCCATAAGGACAGCTGCAGCACCACACAAGACCACTTCCCCCCCTTCCCTACTCCTCTCTTCAACTTCCCACCCCCACTTGTCTGCAGTCAGAGGTCACAGAATGCTTTGGGGGTGGAAGGGACCCTCAAAGGACATCTTGCCCAACCCTCATCCTGCTGCCCACAAACCCTAGCAGGGTGCAGGCAGGTGGAAAAGTACCAGAAGCACAGCAGCAGCTGCTGGTGGTGGTGGGTGGACAGCCAGGCTCCCCTCCTGACATTCCTCCAAGCTCTCAAAGCCTGCCTGAGCCTCAGGCATTCCCCTCGAAGAGCAGAATCCCAGCACACGGAGGCTGTCAGGAACACATCCTGCAGCAAACAGCTACAGGCAGCTCCGTGCTCCACATCAAAGTTGGTCCCAAAGTCCTGCCAGTGATTTATTGTTGTTGGGGAGAGAGAGGGAGGGAGGGAGGGAGGGAAAGCTTCTGGGAAGGGGGGGAGCAGCCATTTGTAAACATTCCTGTCACTGAATGATCCATTCCCTTAATTTCCAAGTGAAATACAAGAGTGGGAATATTCCTCATCTCCATCAGCATCACCAAAGGCTGAGAATAATCAAACACTTCACACATTGCTGCTGCTGCTGCTCCTGCCACAGCAGAATTGATTTGGACATTAAACTCCCTCCCAAGTCCCTTCACAGCCCCTTTCCCTTTCTGGTGCAGAGCTGCAGATATTGATTTGTTTACAGAGGCCACTGAAAGCTCCAGCAGGAAGCTCCCTGGAAGAGATCTCAAAGCACAGCCTGGGGGTTGAGGCCACCTCCAAGTTTAGTTTGGCCCAAGTGGAGCAGCAGAATGGCAGGGAGCAGATCCCTTTGCTCAGAGTTATTTGGGGGCAAAAATGATCTACAGAGCGGTTGTGCCTCCAAAAAAAAAAATCTTCTGTGGCTTCCAGAAGTGCTGTGGGCCATGAGCAGTGCTTAGGAGCAGACATCAGTCACCCCAGGTGGGTTCTGTAGCCGGTTTTGGGGGGGCTGGAGGCAGAGCAGGAGGGAGCCGACGGCAGCGATCCCTTTGGCCGCTCCGTGAACTCCCTGCAGGAATGTGGCCGAGGCCAAACCGCATCTTTGTCTCCTGCCCCATCCAGTGGCTCAGGCTGGAAGAGCAGGCAAGAAATCTGAAGATCAAACCGCAGCAACCTGGACGTGGAAGTCCAGAGGAGGCCACCGAGGTGAGCAGAGGGCTGGAGAGCCTCCCCTGTGGGGATGGACTCAAAGCTGGGGCTGTTCAGCCTGGAGAAGGCACCACGGAGAACTCAGAGCAGCCCTTCCAGTACAGGTTCCTGCACCTGGGTCAGGACAATTCCAAGCACAAATCCAGGCTGGGTGAGGAGTGGCTGGAGAGGAAAAGACCTTGGGGGTGTCAGGTGGTGACAAACTGCCCAGGAGCCAGCAATGGTCCCTGGCAGCCCAGAGCCAGCTGAGTGCTGAGCTGCATCCAGAGCAGGGAGAGCAGCAGCACAGGGAGGGGATTCTGCCCTCTGCTCTACTCTGCTCAGACCCCACCTGCAGCACTGCCTCCAGCTCTGGGCCCCCAGCACAAGAAGGCTCTGGAGCTCCTGGAGAGGGTCCAGAGGAGGCCACCAAGATGAGCAGAGGCTGCGGAACCTCCCCTGTGGGGACAGGTTGGGAGAGTTGGAGTTGTTCAGGCTGGAAAGGAGAAGGTCCTAGG
This sequence comes from Indicator indicator, assembly GCF_027791375.1. Taxonomy (NCBI): domain Eukaryota; kingdom Metazoa; phylum Chordata; class Aves; order Piciformes; family Indicatoridae; genus Indicator; species Indicator indicator. The sequence continues at coordinate 3,094,715 of NC_072047.1, forward strand.
GAGACCTGAGAGCAGCCTTGCAGTACCTGAAGGGGACTATAAGAAAGCTGGGGAGGGACTTTGGACAAGGACTGGGAGTGCCAGGATGAGGGACAATGGCTTTGAGCTGGGAGAGGAGAGATTGAAACTGGAGATGAGGAAGAAATTCTTTGCAGTGAGGTTGAGGAGAGACTGGCACAGATTGCCCAGGGAGGCTGTGGCTGTCCCCTCCCTGGAGGTGTTCAAGGCCAGGACTGCAGATGTGGCCTCAGTAGGGCAGAGCAGAAGGGAGAACTTTCCTTGCCCTGCTGCTGGCCACACTCAGGAGATCTAATTTGGTTTCTTGGCCACAAGGGCACATTGCTGCCTCATGGTTTTCATATTCTGCTGTGTGATCCCATTCCAAGAGACTCCAGGAACAAACTGGGCTGTACCTGAGCAGCCACATCCTGCCCCCTGCTCTGCACCTCGCTCTCCAAGCGGCTTTCAGAAGAAAGCTTTGGGACATGGCACTTTGTGGTGTTGGGTTGAGGGTTGGACTGGATGACCTGAGAGGCTTTTCCTGCACAGAGCACATCCCCTGGGTCCTGCTGGGGGATGAGGGGGTTGAGAGTCTTCTGCCAGGGGTCCTTTGCCAGGGGATCACTTCTGAGCTGTGCTTTCTTTCAGTAAACCACCACGAAGAATGCCTTTGGCTCAAACCTGATAGACTACATGACTGAAACCCTGAAACAGGAGGAGTCTGGGGGGATTCTGCCTGCTCATGCTGGTGGCTTGTTTCCTGAGGTTTAGTCAATAAAAACCAAAGGGCAGTGGACACAAACTGGAGCCCAGGAAGCTCCACTTGAAGAGGAGGAGAAAGTTGTTTGTTGTGAGGGTGCTGGAGGGCTGGAGCAGGCTGCCCAGAGAGGTTGTGGAGTGTCTTTGTGTGGAGAGCTTCCAACCCCCCCTGGGCATTGTGGTGCTGGGCAAGCTGCTGTGGGTGCCCTGCTGGAGCAGGGGGGTTGGACTGGCTGAGCTCCAGAGCTCCCTTCCCCACCTCCACCATTCCATGCCTGCCATCCCAAGCTGTGCAGCCAAAGCGTTTGCAGGCATCAGGCCAAGTCCTCTTTGTCCCAGCCATGCTGGGATTTGGGGATTCTGTGATTTGAGGGCAGGTATCAAAGCATTCCTCACTCATGGACAGGCTGGATGAGGAAGGGAGAGGGAGAGGGAGAGGGAGAGGGAGAGGGAGAGGGAGAGGGAGAGGGAGAGGGAGAGGGAGAGGGAGAGGGAGAGGGAGAGGGAGAGGGAGAGGGAGAGGGAGAGGGAGAGGGAGAGGGAGAGGGAGAGGGAGAGGGAGAGGGAGAGGGAGAGGGAGAGGGAGAGGGAGAGGGAGAGGGAGAGGGAGAGGGAGAGGGAGAGAGGCCTGGAGCAGGCTGCCCAGAGAGGTTGTGGAGTGTCCTTGTGGGGAGAGCTTCCAGCCCCTCATGGCCATTGCAATCCTGGGCAAGCTGCTGGGGGAAGGGGGGTCTGCTTTAGCAGAGGGCTTGGACCGGATGATCCCAAGAAGCCCCTTCCGTGCTGCGTTTCTGTGGTCCTAGGAAGCACCTCCTGAGCTGCAAACCCCCAAAGCACATTTGAGGCCATTTCATCTTGTCCTGTTGTGATGGTTTGAAACTGTCTTTTTAATTTTTTCCTTGCAAAGTTCAGAACAGAGAAAGTGAAAGAGTGTAAATAAGTCACTATTGGGTGTAAGAAAGCAAAATAACGATTGTTCTAAACACTTCCATTGGATAGATAGAAATGTTTAAGAACTATTACCCAAAACAAAGTAGGCACTCTGCACATTCTGCGTTCGGCAGTGGGGGCAGTTGCTGGGCTGTCTGGCTGCTGTTTCTTCTTCTCTTCTGGCTGAAGATAACACACTGACCTTGGCAGCTAAGTTAACAACTTTCTGCTTAACTAACTCTGCTTCTCTGTCCAGGGGGGGCTGGGGGGAAGCTCCTGGGAGAGAGAGAGGCCCCTTTGGGAGCAAGCAAAGGGAGATCGGTTGTGCTTTTCCTGTTGATTGTATATATTTGTAAATGTTGTGAATTTTGTATATTTGTACATATTCATTGCATTTCATCGTAGATTTTAGACTCTGCTTGTAAATACAGCCTTCATTTGCTTCCAGACTGGGCTAGCCTGGTTACTTGGGGGGGTGGGGGGGGGGAGGTGCGGAATTTCAGCTCACACCGACACACCTGTCCCTTGTTCCTGGGGACAAGGGAGCATCTCCCACCTGGCTCCAGCCTCCTTCCAGGGAATCGCAGGGAGCAATTCTCCCCTCAGCCTCCTTTTCTCCAGGCTCCACACCCCCAGCTCCCTCAGCTGCTCCTCACCATACCTGCTCTCTAGACTCCTCACCAGCTTCACTGCCCTTCTCTGGACACACTCCAGCGTTCTTGGAGTGAGGGCCCCCAGACCGAAGCCAGCATTCAAGGTTCGGCTTCCTCTCCGAGGAACAAGCGCGGAGGGCAGGCAGCAGCCGTGGGCTACCTAAGCAGGGCGACTCCGGCAGCTCTTCCTCCTGCGAGCCGAGCTCCGTAGGTGCCAAACAATCCAGGGCTAGCCCCAACAGCAGATAAGACCCTGAGGACACAACCCAGGAGCCAAGCCCGGACGGCCTTCGGGAGCCCCCCGGAAAGCTCCAACCCGGACCCCGCCGCGGGCCCGCCCCACGCGGCCGTTACTGACCGCGGATGCGCACTGCCGCCCCGCGCAGCGATTCAAACCGCCGGGGGCGGGGCCTGCTCTCGCCTTTCCGATTGGTCGTTCGCCTGCAGAGCTCCGCTGTGATTGGTCTTTCGCGCGGGGTGTCCCCGCCCCAGCGTGTCCCGGCGCCGCCGTGGGGATGAGCGGAACGGAGGGGACCCCGCGGCTTGGATCCTCCGACTCCTTCGTTTCCCCCGGGCCGCGGTCACTCGGTAGCACCAGCTGTAGCGGCACCCCTGTGTTAGCCAACTGCCCCGGTAACGACGATGAACGGGAGAGGCGGCAGCGCCGGCGCTCGAAGGTCGCCGACATCCAGCTCAGCGCCACCAACTCGCCGCTGGGCATCGCCTCCCCCTTGCCTAAGTACGGCTGGGTCCGGGGGAGGGAAATGGGATGCGGGGAGGAGGAGGGTCCCCGAAGCACCGTGTCCAGCTCGGCAGCAGCGGCTCGCTGCTCGGCCATGCCTTACCTGAGCCCAGGTACAGCCAGGTGTGAGGGGCTGAGAGGGGAACAGGGAGGAGGAGGAGGGTCCCCAAGCCGCCGAGGCGCTGCTGTCCAGCTCGGCAGCACCGACTCAGAATCACAGAACCAGGGGACTGCTGAGCTTGGAAGAGACCTTGGAGATCAAGTCCAGTAGCTCACCCAGAGCTCACAATCCACCACTGCTGCTGAGCCAGTGGCACTGCACCACCTCCCTCAGCACCGCATCCTGGTGGCTTTAAACCCCTCCAGGGATGGAGATTCCATCACTGCCCTGGGCAGCCTGGGAGAACCCTTTACGGGAAGAAATGGATCCTGGCATACAACCTAAACCTTCCCTCATGCAACTTGAGGCTGTTTTCTCGTTTTGCTTATTCCTTGGCACAAGAGCCCAACCCTCACCTGGCTCCAGCCTCCTCTCAGGAAGCTGGACAGAGCCAGAAGGTCTCCCATCAGCCTCCTTCTCCCCAGCTCCTTCAGCTGCTCCTCCCCTGCCCTCTTCTCCAGACCCTTCCCCACCTTTCTTGCCCTTCTCTGGCCCTGCTCCAGCCCTCAATGTCCTTCTTGCAGCCAGGAGCCCAACCCTGCCCCCAGCACTCAATCTGTGGCCTCCCCAGTGCTGAGCAGAGGAGAGTGACCACATCCCTGGACCTGCTGGCCATATTGCTGTCATCACTGTGATCATCATTGTGGCCTTCCAGTATCTGATGGGGGCCTACAGGAAAGCTGGGGAGGGACTTTAGAGGGCATCAGGTAATGACTAGGAGGAGTGGAGAAAAACTACAAATGGGGAGATTCAGATTGGATGTCAGGAAGAAGTTCTTCCCCAGGAGGGTGGTGAGAGACTGGCAGAGGTTGCCCAGGGAGGTGGTGGAAGCCTCATCCCTGGAGGTTTTTGCAGCTAGGCTGGAGGTGGCTGTGAGCAACCTGCTGTGGTGTGAGGTGTCCCTGCCCATGGCAGGGGGGTTGGGACTGGATGAGCCTTGAGTTCCCTTCCAGCCCTGACAATTCTGATTCCATGATCAAGCTCCTGGGCCACAGGCCACAGTGGCTACCTCAAGCAGCTCCTCACCTGCTCTTCTGGCCTTCAGCCAGCCACCTGCCTGGAGAGGCTGAACACCACCAGGATCATCCCCTGCACGTCAGGACCACCATAGAAGCTTCCCACCCCCCTCCCTGCCTCAGAGCTCTGCTGTCAGAGCCAGGCCTCACCTGCTGCTGCCACCACGATGTCAGCTCTGCTTGTGTGCTGCTTCAGCTGCTCCTTGGGAGTGTAGCGGTGGGAGATGGTCACTGTGGCATCTCCTGCAGGGGGGCTCATGGAACTTGAACCCACAACACCCAAACCCAGACCCTTCTCCTCCCACCTCTATGGTAATTGTCACTGAGCCTTGCCTCCCCTGTGCCCAGGCACGGCTGGGCCCAATGTGAAGCACTGAGGGAGAGTATGGGGGGTACAGGGAGGAGGAGGACTGTGTGGGGAAGAAGAGGGTCCCCAACCCACCCTGTGTCCCCCAGGCAGGCAGAGGAGAGGCTGAAAGAGACCCTGCGATGGACCAACGCTCAGATTGCAGAACATTACAACACCTGCATCAAGCTCTCCGCAGAGAATGTGAGTTGTGCTGCCCCAGGGAGGGTTCCTTGTCCTGGCTTCTCTCTCACCACCTCTCCCTGGCACTGCTTGCAAGGCCAGCAGGGATTTAAAACTCCTTGGAGCTTTTGGCTGTGGGATTATTCCCCTGCCAGGCCCTCTTTAAGTACAAACCGTGGCCAGATCTGGGCTTCTGTTGCTGCTTTGCCTGCAGTGACAAAGCAGGAGGCTGCCCAGAGCACATCCCCTGGGTCCTGCTGGGGGATGAGGGGTTCATAGTCTTCTGCCAGGGGTCCTCTGCCAGGGGATCACTTCTGAGCTGTGCTCTCTTTCAGAAAATCACCATGAAGAATGCCTTTGGCTTACACCTGATAGACTACATGACTGAAATCCTGAAACAGAAGGAATCTGAAGGGACTGACTTCAAGGTGAGAGGAATCTGCTTGTGGTGGTGGTTTGTTTCCTGAGGTTTTAGTCAGTGACAAACCTCTGAAGGTAGCTGAGCTGATCGCTTCCACTAAAAACATCTGGTAGAGGCAGCACAGCCTCTTTTCACAGCAGCTCTGGGTGTTGAATCCTCTTGGATTCAACTGAAAGCTGAATTCTTTCACTTATGGTAATTCAGAAGGTTCAAAGAGAGACTTGGGAGGCCTTGAGGTAAATACTGAGTGGTGCAATCAGTACCAAGGCAAGGCTGGAAAAGAAAGGGAGTCAGTGCGGGCAGCTCCTGGCCTGATTTTGATCCAGGATAGATCAGAGTAAGAATTGGACACCAGTGAGCAGAGTCTGGCCCCAGCCTCTTGCCCCCCACAGCTCCTTTAGCTCTTGCTGAGCATTGCTCAGCTCCCCTCTGGGGCTGCTCTTCTGCAGGCTCTCAGCCCCAGGGCTCTCAGCCTTTGCTCCAGGCCCCTTCAGCATCTTCCCAGCCTGCCCTGGACTCTCTCCAGCAAGTTCCCTGTCCCTCTGCAACTGGGGAGCCCAGAACTGGACCCAGGACTCCAGCTGTAGCCTCACGGTGGCAGAGTACAAGGGGAGGAGAATCTCCCTTGACATGCTGCTGGCTATACTCTTCTTCATGCTCCCCAGGAGACCACTGGGGCCTTCTTGGCCACCAGGGCACATTGCTGGCTCATGGGATACATACTCTGTGGTGTGATCCCTTCCAAGAGCCCCCAGAAGCCAGCTGAGCTGTTCCTGAGCAGCCACATCTCGACCCTGCCTGCACCTTGCTCTCCAGAGCTTTGGGACGCAGCGCTTGGGGCTGCAGTTTGGTGGCCATGCTGGTGTTGGGTTGATGGTTGGACTGGATGATCTTAGAGGGCTTTTCCAACCCAAACAACTGCCTGATTCTAGGTGAGACTTTTTTTTCCTTCCTCACTTTCCCCCCACACCTTTTGTTCCTCCTCCCAGCTGGCCGCTGGCACTCTGGACGCCAGCGCCAAGATCTACTCGGCGCGGGTGGACGTGATCCACACAGACACCTACAAGGTTCTTGGAGGCTTGGGCAAGGATGTGGCACCTACAAACAACATGGACAGCTCAGAGGAAGGTCTGAATTCCCTCCTTCTCTGTTAAGCTCTTCTCATTCCACCTCCATGGAAGAGCAGTGAAGTCTCACACAGCACCCCTGAATTTCACAGCGCTTTGTGCCACCCGCTGCCAGGACAGACTGAGAGAGTTGGGGTTGTTTAGTCAGGAGAAGAGAAGACTCCAAGGTGACCTTCTTGTGGCCTTCCAGTATCTGAAGGGGGCTACAAGAAAGCTGGGGAGGGACTTTTTAGGCTATCAGGGAGTGATAGGACTGGGGGGAATGGAACAAAGCTGGAAGTGGGGAGATTCAGGCTGGAAGTGAGGAAGAAGTTCTTCCCCTTGAGAGTGGTGAGAGCCTGGAATGGGTTGTCCAGGGAGGTGATTGAGGCTCCATCCCTGGAGGTGTTTGCAGCCAGGCTGGATGGTGTGAGGTGTCCCTGGGCATGGCAGGGGGGTTGGAACTGGCTGAGCCTTGTGGTCCCTTCCAACTCTGACTGATTCTATGATTCTATGACTTCACTTTTCCAAGCCTGGGAGATCCCCAGCTTGGTTTCTTTGGTGCTGAAGCAGGAAGGGTTGAGTGGAGAACATCAGTTTGGGGCTCAGTGCTGTAGTCAGGGACTTGACCCATCTGGAATGCTCAAAGTGCCCCACTCATTGCTGTGCTCTGCTGAGAAACCAAAATTGTGCTGTTAAGGTAAAATAGGCAAGAAAAAGAAATGTAGCACTCAGCCCAGAGCTGTTGGGGTTTTGTGCTCATCAACAGCTGGCTGGGGAGCTTCCTGCTCACTGGGTCTGCTTCTCACACTGCGTACAGAACCCTGAATCCCACAGTGATGAGAGTGGGAAGGGAGCTCTGGAGCTCAGCCAGTCCAACCCCCCTGCTCCAGCAGGGCACCCACAGCAGCTTGCCCAGCACCACAATGCCCAGGGGGGGTTGGAAGCTCTCCACACAAGGACACTCCACAACCTCTCTGGGCAGCCTGCTCCAGCCCTCCAGCACCCTCACAACAAACAACTTTCTCCTCCTCTTCACATGGAACCTCCTGGGTGCCACTTTGTGCCCCTTGCCCCTTGTGCTGTCCCTGGGCACCACTGAGCAGAGTCTGGCCCCAGCCTCTTGCCCCCCACAGCTCCTTTAGCTCTTGCTGAGCATTGCTCAGCTCCCCTCTGGGGCTGCTCTTCTGCAGGCTCTCAGCCCCAGGGCTCTCAGCCTTTACTCCTCCCAGAGCTGCTCCAGGCCCCTCAGCATCTTCCCAGCCTGCCCTGGACTCTCTCCAGCACTTCCCTGTCCCTCTGGAACTAGGGAGTCCAGAACTGGACCCAGGCCTTCAGATTTGGGCAGAGCAGAGGGGCAGCAGAACCTCCCTCACCCTGCTGCCCACACTCTTCTCTATGCCCCCCAGGACACCTTTGAGGCCTTCTTGGCCCCCAGGGCACATTGCTGGCTCCTGGGCACCTTCTTGTCCCCCAGCACTCTCAGCTCCCTCTCCTTGGAGCTGCTTCCCAGCAGGTCTCCCCTCCCCTGTGCTGCTGCAGGAGGTTGTTGTTCCCCAGTGCAGGCTCTGCCAGCCTATCCCAGGCTATGTCACCACGTTTTCTAAGCACAACTTGTTCTCCTCTCAGAAGCCAGCACAGCTCCTGAGGCTGCCAAGAGAGCTCTGAAGAAGAGCAAACGAAGCTTCAAAACCATCGCACAGGACGTGAGCAGCATCGACCGCCCCGAGGCCAGCCACAGGTGTGAGGTGGGTGGAGGATGGTTGCTGGAGCCCCTGAGCTCTGCTGGGGGAAAGGAGAGCTCACCTCATCTGCCTCATGTCTCCATTAGGAGAGCTCCTCCTGATTCTGCTCTCCTCTCCTGGCTTCTGCCCTTCACATTCACCTCTGAGCTCCTCCTCGGGTGTTCTCCTCCTGGCTGGGGCAGCTGTGAGCCGTCTGCTGGCAGAAGACTCCTCCTGGGGCCTTCTCCTTTTGCTGAGACCTTCTCCATCTGCTCCAGCCTTTGACTCTCTCCTTCCTGCAGGTTGATCCCATGTTCCAGAGGACAGCTGCAGCCTTTGACCAGTGCAGCACAGCTGGTGTCTTCCTCAGCAGGACACACACCTCAGGCTGCCAGAGTGAGCTGCTCTTTGACTCCAAGCTGGTGCCTCTGCCTGCTGCAGCCACACTGACAGCACCCAGCACTGAGCCAGTGGCAGCTGCAGGACTGAAGGGTGAGTGCTGCTGGCTGCTGAGCATGGGGCCCATCCAGCCCTTTCCAGCTCTTGCATCTTCCAAGTGTCCTCACTGAGTCTGATCCAGCTGGACTGAGCTGGGTGCAGGCACAGCTGGGGAGCAGCCCTGAGGAGGAGTTGGGGGTGCTTGGGGTGCAGAGCTGGACAGGAGCTGGCACTGAGCACTGCCAGCCCAGTCCCAGCCTGGCCTGGGCTGATCCCCAGCAGTGTGGGCAGCAGGGGCAGGGAGGGGATTCTGCCCCTCTGCTGTGCTCTGCTGAGACCTCCCTGCAGTGCTGGGGCAGCTCTGGAGTCCTCAGCACAGACAGGGACCTGGTGGAGAGGGACCAGAGGAGGCCAGAGGAATGCTGGCAGGGCTGGAAGGGCTCTGCTGTGAGGCCAGGCTGAGAGTTGGGGTTGGTCAGCCTGGAGAGGAGAAGGCTCCAGGGAGACCTTCTGGTGGCTTTTCAGTACCTGAAGGGGGGTGCAGGAGAGCTGGGGAGGGACTTTAGACAAAGGCCTGGAGTGACAGGAGCAGGAGTGAAGGCTTCAAACTGGAAGAAGCTGGATTGAGATTGGACATTAGGAGCAAATTTGTCCTCAGGAGGGTGGTGAGGCTCTGGAATAGGCTGCCCAGAGAAGCTGTGGAGGCTGCAAGGCTGGAAGTGGTCAAAGCCAGGCTGGATGAGGCCTTGAGCAGCTTGGGCTGGTGGGAGGTGTCCCTGCCTGTGGCAGGCAGCTTTGAACCAGATGCCCTTGCAGATCCTTCCCAACCCAACCCATTCAAGAGTGCTGGGATTTGGGCTTTTGTTTTGGCTTCCCCCATGGCACCACTGCTCTGATTCTGCTGCAGCTGTCAGCTGGGTGCTGGAAACAAGAAGAGCTTTGGAGGGTTTAGATCACTGCATGTAGGGCAGCCTCTGCCATTCTCCCTTTCTGCTGAGAAATGGAACCCAAATCATGGAATCAGAGTGGTGGGGGTTGGGAAGGGACCTCCAGAGATCACTGAGTCCAACCTCCCTGCTAGAGCAGTGTCCCCTAGGGCAGGCCACAAGGGAACACATCCAGATGGCTTTTGAAAGTCTCCACATAAGGACACTCCACAACCTCTCTGGGCAGCCTGCTCCAGCCCTCCAGCACCCTCACAACAAACAACTTTCTCCTCCTCTTCACATGGAACCTCCTGGGTGCCACTTTGTGCCCCTTGCCCCTTGTGCTGTCCCTGGGCACCAGTGAGCAGAGTCTGGCCCCAGCCTCTTGCCCCCCACAGCTCCTTTAGCTCTTGCTGAGCATTGCTCAGCTCCCCTCTGGGGCTGCTCTTCTGCAGGCTCTCAGCCCCAGGGCTCTCAGCCTTTGCTCCTCCCAGAGCTGCTCCAGACCCCTCAGCAGCTTCCCAGCCTGCCCTGGACTCTCTCCAGCACTTCCCTGTCCCTCTGCAACTGGGGAGCCCACAACTGGACCCAGGATTCCAGATGTGATCTCACCAGGGTAGAGTGTGGGGGCAGGAGAACCTCCCTTGCCCTGCTGCCCACACTCCTCTTCATGCCCCCCAGGACACCCTTGAGGTCTTCTTGGCCCTCAGGGCACATTGCTGGCTCCTGGGCACCTTCTTGTCCCTCAGCACTCTCAGCTCCTTCTCCTTGGAGCTGCTTCCCAGCAGGTCTCCCCTCCCCTGTGCTGCTGCAGGTTTGTTCCTCCCCATGGGCAGGACCCTGCCCTTGCCCTGCTTGAACCAAAATGCTTCTGCAGCAAGCCCTGTGCTGCCCTGGGTGCCAGAAGAGCTGCCTGCAGCGTGGCTCCAGGACTGATTTTGGACCAGGCACTGGGTTCAGCTCTTGGTTGCTTCGTCTTCTGACTGATTTCTTCCCCTTGTCTCTAGCCCTGCTTGAAAAATGCCTTGAGAAACGTCCCATCTGCTCCTCCCTGGCTGGTTTCCAGTTCACAAAGTGGGATGCTGAAAGCCATGATGAGGTAGGTGAGGCAGTTCTGTGCTTCTTTCTGTGCTCAGCTCCAAAGCTACCTTGGAGGTCCACAGGATGATAGAACCACAGAATGGTTTGGCCTGGGACAGCCCTCTGAACTCATCCAGTCCAACCAGCAGCCCAGCAACACCACAGCCACCAAACCATGGCCACAGGTTTCTTGAACACCTCCAGGGACTCCACCACCTCCCTGTGTAGCCTGTGCCAATCCCTGACCACTCCTGCAGGAGAGAAGTTTCTCCTCATGTCCAACCTAAACCTCCCCTGGGGCAACTTCAGGTTCTTTCCTTTGATCCTTTCCCTTGTTTCTTGGCACAAGAGCCCAACCCCCACCTGGCTCCAGCCTCCTCTCAGGGAGCTGGACAGAGCCAGAAGGTCTCCCCTCAGCCTCCTTCTTCCCAGCTCCCTCAGCTGCTCCTCCCCAGCCCTCTTCTCCAGACCTTTCTCCACCTTTCTTGCCCTTCTCTGGCCCTGCTCCAGCCCTCAAGGTCCTTCTTGGAGCCAGGAGCCCAACCCTGCCCCCAGCACTCAAGCTGTGGTCTCCCCAGTGCCCAGCCCAGGGGCACAATCCCTGCCCTGCTCCTGCTGCCCTCATCAAGTCCAAGCCTTGACCCAGCACTGCCCCAGGGCAATGCCAACCCCTGGCCCTCAGCACCACATCTCCACAGCTCTGAAACCCCTCCAGGGATGGAGACTCCACCACTGCCCTGGGCAGCCTGGGCCAGGCCTGGACGACCCTCAAGGGGAAGAAATTGTTCCTCATGGCCAACCTGATCCTGCCCTGGGGCAACCTGAGGCCATTTCCTCTTGTCCTGTCATTTGTTCCTGGGCACAAGAGCCCAACCCCCACCTGGCTCCAGCCTCTTCTCAGGGAGCTGGACAGAGCCAGAAGGTCTCCCCTCAGCCTCCTTCTCCCCAGCTCCCTCAGCTGCTCCTCCCCAGCCTTCTTCTCCAGACCCTTCCTCACCTTTCTTGCCCTTCTCTAGCCCTGCTCCAGCCCTCAAGGTCCTTCTTGGGGTGAGGAGCCCACCAGTGACCCCAGGCTTTGAGGCTGTTGTGCTGTGGGGACACTGATGGCCTGCACTGTGTGGTCCTGAGCCCTTCTCCTGCTCCTGCAGTCAGTGTCAGCCCTGCTGGAGAAGTTCAAGAGGAGTGACGAAGTGTTTGATGTCAACGGGGAGGTGGACATCGACCTGGAGGAGTCTGCCCCTGCCCTGCCTGAGAGCAGCTTCTGCTCAGACTCCCCCAGGGGTGCAGCAAGAAGTCAGCTTGGGGAATTCCAGGAAAACCTCAACACCTTTGGCACAACCGACCAGAGCTACAGGTGAGCAGTCACTGAGAATCCACCTTGGCTGCTCCCTAGGGGGAGGGAGGGACTGGGGTTCACTGGGGGCACATTGCACAGCCTGCATCAGGTTGGAAGGGACCTTCCAAGGTCATCTTGTCCAACCCCCTGCACTCAGCAAGGGGCACCTCCAGCTAGGGCAGGTTGCCCTGGGCCATGTCAAGTCTGAACTTGAATGTTTTCAGGGAGCCTCAACCACCTCCCTGGGCAGCCTGTGCCAGTGTCTCACCACCCTCATAGTGCAGAACTTCCTCCTGATGTCCAACCCAAACCTCTGCTCCAGTTTCAAACCACTGCCCCTCAGCCTATCCCCCCAGGCCCTTCTGAACAGTCCCTCCCCAGCCTTCCTGCAGGTCCCCTTCAGATACTGAAATGCAGCTCTAAGGTCTCTCCCTGGAGCCTTCTCTTCTCCAGCCTGAACAGCCCCAACTCTCCCAGCCTGTCCCCACAGGGGAGGTTCTCCAGCCCTCTGTCCATCTTTGTGGCTTCCTCTCCAGCAGCTCCAGGTCTTTCTCTCCCAGCTGGCTGTAGCTTGCTTTCCACTCCAGTTTTGGCCACATGCAGGAATACATCATGGAATCATAGAATCAGTCAGGGTTGGAAGGGACCACAAAGCTCAGCCAGTTCCAACCCCCCTGCCATGGGCAGGGACACCTCACACTGGATCAGGCTGGCCAGAGCCTCATCCAGCCTGGCTGCAAACACCTCCAGGGATGGAGCCTCAACCACCTCCCTGGACAACCCATTCCAGGCTCACAAGAACCTCTCTACCCTCCAAGAGGACCTTTCCATATCCACCTCTCCCTGGAGTGACTTCTTTCCTGCTCACTCCTTCCCACTTTCCCCCCTGCCCCTGGGCCAAACCCCAGCCCTGCTTTCCACAGCAGCCTCATGGCCTGCAGCCAGCTCAGGTACCCCCCAGCTCAAGAGGTCTGGTGTGTGCCACAGAAGGGAGAGCACTCAGCAGCATCTCTCCTCCTTCCAGAGGTAAGGTGTTGAGCTTGGAAGAGGGAGACATTGGCATCCTGAGCCTGCACCTCTCCATGAAGCCAGGGGAATATTCCTACTTCAGCCCCAGCACGCTCTCCTTGTGGGCTGGCCCCGAGCACTGGCGCTTCAAACCTCACCACAGGGGTAGGTACCTGGAGGCAGCAGCCTGCAGAGGTGCCCAGGGCCTGCTGGGGTGGCAGCTGAGCTGCACAGGGAGGGGACAGCTCAAGCACGAGGTCCTGCAGCTCCTGGGAGGAAATGGATGGAGGTTAAGGCACTGAAGTTTAATCAATCGTTTGGAATGGGAATATAAAGAGGGAGCAGGGATCTGGGCAGCTGTGGTACGGCCCAGGGCTTGATGCTGGCTGGGGCCAGGTCTCTCTAATGCCTTCAGTAATGATCTGGACAAAGAGATCAAGGCTCCCTCAGCCACATCTGCAGCTGGCACCAAGCTGGGTGGCAGAGTTGAGCTGCTGGAGGGGTGGAGGCTCTGCAGAGAGAGCTGCCAGGCTGGGTGGATGTGCCAAGGCCAAGGGGATGAGATTCAACAAGGCCAAGGGCTGGGTCCTGCCCTTGGGGCACAACAACCCCAGGAAGGTTCCAGGCTGCAAAATACCTGCTGGGAAAGGCCTTGGGGGTGCTGGGTGGCAGCAGCTGGAGAGGAGCCAGGGAGTGCCCAGGTGGGCAAGAAGGGCAGCAGCAGCCTGGCCTGGAGCAGCAATGGTGTGGGCAGCAGGAGCAGGGCAGGGATTGTGCCCCTGGGCTGGGCACTGGGGAGGCCACAGCTTGAGTGCTGGGGGCAGGGTTGGTTCCTCCTGCAGAGGATGTTGACCCCTCTGAAGCATGAAGCCCAGAGCAACACCCACTGCTTTCCCCTCACAAAAGGAACTTTCCCCTAACAAAAGGAAAGCTCCTGACATTTTCCTTCCCTCCTGCAGCTACTGCTCAGATTCCAGGACAGAGCAAGAGCAGGAGTGCAAAGAAACCCTTTGAGATAGGCTTTGATGAGAGCATTGACTTCAACAGGGACTTCTGTGAGACCAAGGTAGGTGCTGAGGTCCTGCCTCCTCCTGCTCTCTTGTGGCTTCATGAATCACAGCAGCATTTTGGAGGGAAGAGACCTTGAAGATCATCAAGTCCAGCCCTTAACCCAGCACTGCCCCAGGGCACCACGAACCCCTGGCCCTCAGCACCACATCTGCACAGCTTTGAAACCCCTCCAGGGATGGAGACTCCACCACTGCCCTGGGCAGCCTGGGCCAGGCCTTGACAGCCCTCAAGGGGAAGAAATTGTTCCTCATGGCCAACTTGAACCTACCCTGGCACAATTTGAGGCCATCTCCTCTTGTCCTGTCCCTTGTTCCTTGGCACAAGAGCCCAACCCCCACCTGGCTCCTCTCAGGGAGCTGGACAGAGCAATGAGGTCTCCTCTCAGCCTCCTTTTCTCCAGGCTCAACATCTCAGCTGCTCCCCTCCAGCCCTGTTCTCCAGACCCTTCCCCAGCTATGTTGCTTTTCTTTGGACACCAAACTAAGTTCCAAACACCTTTTAGTGCCTCAATCTTCTGAGTAGGGGGCAGCTGATGGTATCTGTCTCCTTCTTCAGGCACCTGTCACTCTGGCCAGATCCCTTCAGGACAGTAACAACTCCAAGAGCACCACACTGCCTCCAGACTTCAACTATGATCCTGGCAATATTTTCCAGATGTTTCTCAAGCCAGATATTAAGGTAAGAGTCTTCTCTAAAAGCCTCTTGGCCAGGATTCCATCACAAACCTGCTCTCCAAATGCTCCAGGGATGTTCCTCAAGGTTGGAAATGCATCAACAGTGACCCAACCTGCTTGTGGATGCTGAGGTGGCTTTAGGAGGGGACTGACAGAGGGCTGGTCCATGAGGAGGAGGAGGAGAAGGCTGGGAAAAGGGGACGTGATGAAGGAGCAAGGTGCAAGCATTGCTTGGGGCAGTGTTTGGAGTTGGAGTTGTCTCTGCCCTGCTGAGGCCACAGCTGGAATATTGCATCCAGCTCTGGGCTCCCCAGTTCAGGAGGGACAGGGATCTGCTGGAGAGAGTCCAAGGGAGGACTCCAAGGATGCTGAAGGGCCTGGAACAGTGCCTGGGGAGGAGAGGCTGAGAGCCCTGGGGGTGGTGAGTGTGGAGAGGAGAAGGCTGAGAGGGATCTGCTCAATGTCTCTCAAGAGCTGAGGGCTGGGGGACAGGAGGCAGGGGCCAGGCTCTGCTCACTTGCACCCTGGGCTAGGCCAAGGGGCACTGGATGGAAACTGCAGCACAGGAGGTTGCAGCTCAGCAGGAGGAGGAACTTCTGCACTGGGAGGCTCCCAGAGGCCTGGAGCAGGCTGCCCAGAGAGGTTGTGGAGTCTCCTTGTCTGGAGCCTTTGCAGCCCTGTCTGGATGTGTTCCTGTGTGCCCTGTGCTGGATTCTCTGCTCCTGCTCTGGCAGGGGGCTTGGACTGGAAGCTCTCCAGAGGTCCCTTCCACCCTTTACATCCTCTGAGCTGTGATCCTGTTCCTGACCCCTGCAGATCTCCAGGATGTTGGCTGCAGGCAGCTCCTTGGAGCCCAGGGCTGGGATCGGTGACTACGACTACAACAACCCCAATGATACCTCCAACTTCTGCCCTGCCCTGCAGGTACTTGCAGCAAGGACATTTCTATGTCACCTGGGTTTGGTCTGTGGTGGGAGTCATTCAGGAGCTGTGTCTTCTCCCTTGGAGTTGTTCAAGGCCAGGCTGGATGAGGCCTTGAGCAGCCTGGGCTGGTGGGAGGTGTCCCTGCCCATGGCAGGAGGTTAGAGCAGATGACCTTTAAGGTCCCTTCCAACCCGACCCATTGAAGTAGATTTCTTCTAAAGCTTCAGCTTCCTGCCAGGCCATTGCTGGCCACTGAGTGTGTTTGTGACAAGTTTGGTCCCTCCTTGGCAGAAGAGCCTTCAACCCTTGTTACCTTCTGGTGCAGAAGTGGCTTTTGATGTCTCTACTCCAGATCCCCTTTAGCTTTGTTTAGCCTTAGCCCAGCCCAAGTGCTATGGGCAATAAGAACACCTTCCAGGAGTGTTCTTCCATGCCCACCTCTCAGGATGGTGGTGATGTCTCCCCACCTTCCCCAGTGCAGGACATCTCTGGCTCCTCAAAGGTGGTCTCTGGGTGTCCTCATTGCTGTGTCTCTTCTTGGGCAGGCTGCAGACAGCGACGATGACAATGACTTTGCTCACTGCACAGGCCAGGCAGAGGGCTTCAACCTGCCTGCCTACCCTGAAGGGCAAGGTGCTGAGCTCAGCAGAGTCAATCTCACAACCTATGGAGAGCTGAACCTCATTCCTGAGCCCCAGAAGGTGAGGGACTCATGGCTGCTCCCTGGGCAACTCGGGAGCAAAGCTTCTCCAACCCCTTGGGAGGTTCTGAGAGCAGTTTCCCTGGTGCAGGATCTCCTGAGTTTCCTGCTGGAGACTTCACTCCCTGGGGAAGCCTTGGGGGAGAGGAGGGACTTAGAAACCACAAGGGGAGCAGCAGGACAGTCCTGACCCTCAGGCAGAACTATGCTTTGGTTGTTCCTGTGAGGACAGTGCTGCTGCTTTGGGCCAGCCCCAGACAACAACTCCAGGCTGGGTACAGAGTGAGTTGAGAGCAGCCCAGATCCAGATCCAGCTGAGTGAAATCAGAGGGCAAAAAAAAAAGACCCTCCAGGAGACCCCAGAGATGGAAACCCAAGCAGCTGGGGATTGCAAGGGCTGGGCAAAATCTTCCTCCTCATCCCTGCCCAAAGTGGGATGAGCTGAGCCAGTCTTGGATGGAGAAGTGCAAGCTTCTGCAGCTGGGTTGGGCCAACCCCAGGCACAGCTCCAGGCTGGGTGCAGAGTGGGTTGAGAGCAGCCCTGAAGAAAGAGCCTTGGGGGTGCTGGGTGCTGAGCAGCTCCCCAGGAGCCAGCAGTGCCCTCCTGCAGCCCAAAGGCAGCTGTGAGCTGGGCTGCAGCCAGAGGAGTGTGGGCAGAGGGCAGGAGAGGGGATTCTGCCCCTGGGCTCTGCTCTGCTCAGACCTCACCTCCAATCCTGCCTCCAGTTCTGGTGTCCCCAGCAGGAGAAGGACACAGAGCTGTGGAGTGAGGCCAGAGGAGGCCACAAAGATGATCCCAGGGCTGGAGCAGCTCTGCTGTGAACACAGGCTGAGGGAGCTGGGGGTGTGCAGCCTGGAGAGGAGAAGGCTCCAGGGGCACCTCAGAGCTGCCTGCCAGGACCTGAAGGGATCCTGCAGGAAGGCTGCAGAGAGACTTTTGCTGAGGGTGTCCAGAGCCAGGCCAAGGGGGAATGGTTTGAAGCTGAGGCAGAGCAGGGTTAGAGTGGAGCTGAGGAAGAAGTTGTTGAGTGTGAGGGTGGTGAGAGTCTGGCACAGGCTGCCCAGGGAGGCTGTGGCTGCCTTCTCCCTGGGGGTGTTCAAGGCCAGGCTGGATGAGGCCTTGAGCAGCTGAGTCTGGCTCAGAGGTGTCCCTGGGCATGGTGGGGAGGTTGGAGGAGATGAGCTCTGAGCTCCCTTCCAACCTGAGCCATGCTGTGGTGCTGCTTGGTGACCCTCCCCTGACCCTGCACATCTTGTGCCCAGGTCAACAAGCTCAGGATCCAGTATGCAAAGACAGCCAAGAAAATTGACATCAAGCACCTGAAGAAAAACATGTGGGGCCTCTTGACTGAGAAGAAAGATGCAGCAGAGGTGAGTGCAGAGGGAACCAGATGCCCCAGGCTGGGAGAAGGCCCTGCAGAGGCAGCCCTGGCCAGGCTGAGCAGCAGTTGCTTTCTCCTTGCTCCCATGGGGTGGTGTCTGAGGACAGGCTGAGTGCCACCTACTGTGGTTTGGCTCTGAAAGCTGAGGAGCAAAGTTTGAACAGGGTCTTGTCCTTCTGCTGAGTAGGAGGAAGATGCAGAGGAAGAGGAGGACAAATCAGTGGTAGCAGGAGAGAAGACCTTGAGCAGCATCACACAGGAACTGCATCAGAGGTAGGCCCTAAGAAAGGTTGGACTGAAGATGAGGAAGAAACTTCAGCTGAGCTGGGGCAAGCTGGGGCTGTTGAGCCTGGAGAAGAGCAGCCCCAGAGGGGATCTGAGCAAGTTGCCCAGGAGCCAGCAAGGTGCCCTGGTGGCCAAAAAGGTCCCAATGGTGTCTGGGGGGCATCAAGAAGAGTGTGGCCAGCAGGGCAAGGGAGGTTCTCCTCCTGCTCTACTCTCCCCTGGTGAGGCCACAGGTGGAGTCCTGGGCCCAGTTCTGGGCTCCCCAGTTGCAGAGGGACAGGAAAGTGCTGGAGAGAGTCCAGGGCAGGCTGGGAAGCTGCTGAGGGGCCTGGAGCAGCTCTGGGAGGAGCAAAGGCTGAGAGCCCTGGGGCTGAGAGCCTGCAGAAGAGCAGCCCCAGAGGGGAGCTGAGCAATGCTCAGCAAGAGCTAAAGGAGCTGTGGGGGGCAAGAGGCTGGGGCCAGACTCTGCTCACTGGTGCCCAGGGACAGCACAAGGGGCAAGGGGCACAAAGTGGCACCCAGGAGGTTCCATGTGAAGAGGAGGAGAAAGTTGTTTGTTGTGAGGGTGCTGGAGGGCTGGAGCAGGCTGCCCAGAGAGGTTGTGGAGTGTCCTTGTGTGGAGAGCTTCCAACTCCCCCTGGGCATTGTGCTGCTGGGCAAGCTGCTGTGGGTGCCCTGCTGGAGCAGAGGGGTTGGACTGGCTGAGCTCCAGAGCTCCCTTCCCCCTGCCCCATCAGTCTCCATCAGTGCATCTCACTGAACCATGAGAGGGAGGTAAAATCTCCTCTTGCTCCTGGCCTTCCACTGCAGGAGCTTCAGGTGACCTTTAGCTTGGCAGATTCCCTGCTGCTGGGAGGGGAATGGCAGAGAGGAGAGATCCCAGGGCAGGAGCTGCTCACTGGGGGCCTGGGCCTTGAGCTATTCCCCCCGCCAGCAGGCTGCAGGGGGCTCTGCCCCTCCTCCCTTCCTGCCTTCCCTTCCCTTCTCCAGGCTGCCTGCCCAAATGGCTCAGGAGCTCTCTGTCCCCTTGGCCTTTGCCTGCCTCCTGCATTTGGCCAACGAGAAGGTGAGTGCTGGATGTCCCCAAGGGCTGTGCTGGATGTCCCCAGGGGTGTGCTGGGTGTCCCCAGGGGTGTGCTGGATGTCCCCAGGGGTGTGCTGGGTGTCCCCAGGGGCTGTGCTGGGTGTCCCCAGGGGCTGTGCTGGATGTTCCCAGGGGCTGTGCTGGATGTCCCCAGGGCTGTGCTGGATGTCCCCAGGGGATGTGCTGGGTGTCCCCAGGGGCTGTGCTGGATGTTCCCAGGGGCTGTGCTGGGTGTCCCCAGGGGTGTGCTGGATGTCCCCAGGGGGTGTGCTGGGTGTCCCCAGGGGGTGTGCTGGATGTCCCCAGGGGGTGTGCTGGTTGTCCCCAGGGGATGTGCTGGATGTCCCCAAGGGCTGTGCTGGATGTCCCCAGGGGTGTGCTGGGTGTCCTCAGGGGGTGTGCTGGGTGTCCTCAGGGGTGTGCTGGATGTCCCCAGGGGTGTGCTGGGTGTCCCCAAGGGGGTGTGCTGGATGTCCCCAGGGGGTGTGCTGGGGACAGTGGAAGGCACTGGGAGCAGCTTCATTTCCTGCCTTCCATCCCAGCCTGAGATCCCAGTTTGATCCTCACAGTGAGCATAACCCAGCTGAACCCTGGCACAGGCTGCCCAGGGAGGCTGTGGCTGCCTCCTCCCTGGAGGTGTTCAGGCCCAGGCTGGATGAGGCCCTGGGCTGGTGGGAGGTGTCCCTGCCCGTGGCAGGAGGGTTGGAACTGGATGAGCTCTGAGGTCCCTTCCAACCCTGACAGTTCTCTGAGGCTGTGAACTGGAAGGTGACAGCTCCTGGTCAGGCCCTGGGAGCAGCCTCCCTGCTGTCTGTCCTGCCGTGTCCTGGGGTCTGGCAGCAGAGGGCTGAGCTCCTGGGTGTGCCAGACCCTGGCAGTGAGAGGCCTTAGTCTAGGGGGGCGGGGGGCTGAAGGAGCTCCCCAGTTGCAGAGGGACAGGGAAGTGCTGGAGAGAGTCCAGGGCAGGCTGGGAAGCTGCTGAGGGGCCTGGAGCAGCTCCGGGAAGAGCAAAGGCTGAGAGCCCTGGGGCTGAGAGCCTGCAGAAGAGCAGCCCCAGAGGGGAGCTGAGCAATGCTCAGCAAGAGCTAAAGGAGCTGTGGGGGGCAAGAGGCTGGGGCCAGACTCTGCTCAGTGGTGCCCAGGGACAGCACAAGGGGCAAGGGGCACAAAGTGGCACCCAGGAGGTTCCATGTGAAGAGGAGGAGAAAGTTGTTTGTTGTGAGGGTGCTGGAGGGCTGGAGCAGGCTGCCCAGAGAGGTTGTGGAGTGTCCTTGTGTGGAGAGCTTCCAACCCCCCCTGGGCATTGTGGTGCTGGGCAAGCTGCTGTGGGTGCCCTGCTGGAGCAGGGGGGTTGGACTGGATGAGCTCCAGAGCTCCTTCCTCTCATGCTGGGATCCTGTGACAGAAGGGGTTGGGGTTCTTCTGGACCCCATCATGCAGACCTTCAGCCTCCCAGGAGATCCAAGTCTCCTTATCTCATCCTCAGCTTTGCTTTTCTGTTCCCAGAATCTGAAGCTGGAGGGCAGAGAGGACCTCTCTGATGTCATCATAACACAGGACAAGTGACCCCCTCCCTCCCCCCCCCCCAAAAAAAAAAAACAAACCCACAGGACAGAGCTCAGCTCCCCAGCTGCTCACTCTGGACCACCTCTGTGGCTCTTCCTTCTTCCCAACACCATTCCTGGGAAGTCCTACTGCTCTCTGCACCTCAGGAAGAGTTTTCCCCCCCCATCAAGGATCTCCCTGCAAGGTGGACAGCTGCAGTCAGTCCTTCCCTGCTTGCTTCCTGCCATCCTTGAGCCACCTTCAGCTTGTGGAGTTCCTCCACCTGACTCTTGAACCACCACCACCAAGGCCTCTTCCATGTGTCCTTCCCAGTTTGTGGACTCTTCCCCTCTCCCAGTTTTCCCTCTGGTGGGCATCCCATGGAATGTTTTCACCTTTCTTTTGTGTTTTTTTGTTTTGTTTTGGTTTGTTTTGGTTTTTAACTGAGCTTAAACTTCCTCTGAATTTCTACAGACTTTGGGGATGGAACTTGTGAGGTGGGGGTCAGAAGAAGGCCTTCAAAGTGGGAGAGGTGAAAGTGAACCCCAGGAGCAGCCAGAGCAAGGCAGGTCCCCAGGGAGAGGTGGCCCAGAAGTGCTTCACCATCACCTCCTGCACCTGAATGATGCCAGCAGGACCAAGCTGGACCAGCTGGACCAGCTTGGTCCTGCTGGCATCATTCAGGTGAGATCAGTTGTGGTCCCCAGGCATGGTCAAGCTTGGCCCAGGAGGAGCTCCCAGCATGGCTCAGGCTGAGCTTCAGTGGAGCTGAGCTTCAGTGGAGCTCCTTGGGCCATGGGCTGTGGGTCAAGAGCCTTGGTGAGGCCACTGGGGTTGGATGGAGAAGTGGAGTCTAGAGCTGGCTGCCGGCTCCTGGCCTGAGGGGCACAGGCTGGGGGCACAGGGTCAGGTGGGGACACAAGAGGAGAGTTTCAAAGTCAAGGAGGCACCAAGAGGAACTTCCTTGAGGGGACATCCCCATGGGAACCACCAGCAGCAGCTCCCTCACAGCTTCAAGACCAGTGGGGACATGTCCCCAAGGGGTGAGGGTGAGCCCCAAGCCCCTCCAGCAGGGCAAGGGTGGTCCTGAGCACCCCTAGGATCCAAACCAGCTCCTGCTCCACTGCTGGTCCCTGGGGCAGCTTCTCCTCACATTGCCTTTGAGGTCCCTCAGTCCCTGGGACAGGTCCCCAGGCAGCTGCTCCTCAGCAATCCATGGTGGGGCATCAGGAGAGGAGAGGTGGAAGAGGTTGGTGGCCCTGGTGCTGCTGTGGAGGGCACTCTGCAGCCCTTCTGGGTGCTGGGCTGGCAGAGAGTTCCCCAGGGTGAAGAAAAGCAGCAGTGCCAGGTCCTGTCCACCTTGCTGAAGGGCAGGGGGAGCTGAAGCAGGGAGAGCAGCTCCCAGTGCATCCCAGGAGCTTGGCCAGGGGAAGAGGAGATGCTGCAGGATCCCTCAGCTCCTCCAGGAGCTGCTGTGGCCTGCAGGACCTCTCAGTTACTCCGTGGGCTGCAGGATCCTCCGGGAGCTGCCGTGGGCTGCAGGATCCCTCAGCTCCTCCAGGAGCTGCTGTGGCCTGCAGGATCCCTCAGCTCCTCCAGGAGGTTCTGTGAGCTGCAGGATCCCTCAGCTCCTCCAGGAGCTGCTGTGGCCTGCAGGATCCCTCAGCTCCTCCAGGAGCTGCTGTGGCCTGCAGGATCTCTCAGCTCCTCCAGGAGCTGCTGTGGGCTGCAGGACTTCACCTCCTTGTGTGCCTGCAGCCACTGCCTCCACTTGCTGAGCTCCATGGTGTGCTCCTCCTCCAGCTGCCTCCTCTCCTGCTCTGCCAAGAGCTTCATCCTCTCTGGGAGAGGAGAGGTGGAGGTGGGAAGGGAGATGCTCAAGCAGAGCTGTGGGAAGCCCCTGAGGTGGCCACTTGCAGCAGAATGTGGCACCCTGCATCTGCTCCAGCTCTGGCAGGAGGCTCTCTGCCTGCAGCTGCTGCACCTCAGCACTCTGCCTCCTCTCCTCCTGCTGCAGGACCTGCCAGGGGACAGCCCCAGCCACTGTCCCCTTCCCAAAAGCCATCTCTGGCAACTTCTTGGGGCTGTAGTGCTGGAGGCAGGGGAAACCTTCTGCCAGCTGCTTCTACCTGCTTGGTCCTCTCCCTCTGCCCATTGACCTCCTGGCCCTTCAGGTCCTCCTTGAAGAGGCTCAGGCAGCCCTTGGCTTGGTCTGGCCTCAGCCTGCTGCCTCCCCAGCTCCTCCAGCAGGACCTGCTGGAACTGCTTCATCCTCTGTCTCCTGGGCCAAGGCAGGGCAGCAGGATGAGCCCAGAGAGGGCTTTGGAGAAGCCTTTCAGGGCTGCTGGCTCCCACCTCCCCTTCCCGTGGTGCCTGGAGAGCTGCTGGCCCTCAGGGGGTGCTGCTGACCCTGCAGGATGTGCTGCTGGCCCTGTTGAGGGTGCTGCTGGTCCTGCAGGATGTGCTGCTGTCCCTGCAGGATGTGCTGCTGTCCCTCAGGATGTGCTGCTGGTCCTGCAGGATGTGCTGCTGGTCCTGCAGGATGTGCTGCTGGCCCTCAGGATGTGCTGCTGGCCCTCAGGGGGTGCTGCTGGCCCAGCTGCTGCTTGAGGAGTTGGCATCTCCCCTGCAGGTGGCTCTGCTCCATGCTCCACACCACTGACTCCCAAGCTGCAGGGCAGGACCACAGCCCCCTGACCATGACCACAGCCCCCTGACCATGACCACAGCCCCTCAACCAGGACCACAGCCCCCTGACCATGACCACAGCCCCTCGACCAGGACCACAGCCCCTCAACCAGGACCACAGCCCCCTGACCATGACCACAGCCCCTCGACCATGACCACAGCCCCCTGACCATGACCACAGCCCCTGACCAGGACCACAGCCCCCTGACCAGGACCACAGCCCCCTGACCAGGACCACCTCCAATCCCCATCCCCCTGACCAGGACCACCTCCAAACCCCTCCTGCCCAGACCCCCTGCTCTCCTCCCCTGGGCTGCAGGGCAGGACCACAGCCCCCTGACCAGGACCACAGCCCCCTGACCAGGACCACCTCCAATCCCCATCCCCCTGACCAGAACCACCTCCAAACCCCTCCTGCCCAGACCCCCTGCTCTCCTCCCCTGGGCTGCAGGGCAGGACCACAGCACCCTGACCAGGACCACCTCCAAATCCCCACCCCCACTCCCCTGCTCTCCTCCCCACGCTCTGTCCTCCTCTTCCTCCTTTTCACAGAATCAACCAGGTTGGAAGAGCTCTCTCAGATCACCAAGTCCCAGCCGATCACCCACCCCTAACTAATCAATTCGACTTCCTCCCCTGCTGGGCCACCTCTCCCGAGGCTGTGGCTGCTGCACTCCCAGTCCATGGCTCTCATCTTCCTCCGGTGCTCCCGGACCACCCTCCGCAGGGCTGCGTGGAGCTCCTCCTGCTGCCGCTGCAGGGAGTGCTGCTCCTGGGGCCAGCAGCAGAGAGGCTCAGTCCCAGCTGCCAGGGGAGATGCTCCCCAGGCTCCTGCTGGCAGAGCTGCCCCAGCCACACAGAATCAATCATCACAGAATCAACCCAGCAGGTTGGGAAAGACCTCAGAGGTCACCAAGTCCATCACCTACCACCTAAGGCCTCCTTGACAACCCAAACCTGGCTCCAAGTGCCACAGCCAAGGATTTTTGGGACACCTCCAGGGATGGGGACTCCATCACCTCCCTGGGCAGCACATCCCAAGGGCCAATTACTCTTCCTGTGAAGAACTTTCTCCTCACCTCCAGCCTAAACCTCCCCTGGCACAGCTTGAGGCTGTGTCCCCTCCTTCTGGTGCTGGTAGCCTGGGAGCAGAGCCCAACCCCCACCTGGCTACAACCTCCCTCTTCCTTCCCCCCTCCCCTTCCTTTCCTCTCTCCCTTCCCTCCATTCCTTCCTCTTCCCTTCTCCTTCTTCCCTTCTCCTTCTTCCCTTCTCCCTCTTCCTTCTCCCTCTTCCCTTCTCCCTCTTCCCTTCTCCCTCTTCCCTTCTCCCTCTTCCCTTCTCCCTCTTCCCCTCTCCCTCTTCCCCTCTCCCTCTTCCCTTCTCCCTCTTCCCTTCTCCCTCTTCCCTTCTCCCTCTTCCCTTCTCCCTCTTCCCTTCTCCCTCTTCCCTTCTCCCTCTTCCCTGACCTCCTCCAGCCCTGGGCTCCCCTGCCTGAGCCCTGACCCCTCTCAGCTCCCAGTCCCACTTCCAGCCTACTTCCCCTTCTCCTCCAGCAGGGATCCCCCCAGGATCAAACCCCCTCCGGGGGAGAAGCTTTTCCTCACCACCCCCCCTGCCCCTCCCCCACTCCCCCCAATTAATAATTCAATTAAGAGCTATTAATAACTCCATTAATAATCCACAACCAGCCGAGTGGAGCCGATGCAAGCCCCTGAGGCACAACCTGCGGCAGGGGAGGGAAACTGAGGCAGGGAACCTCCCCCCGCCCCCCCCAGGAACCCCTCCCAGCTCCACCTCCTCCCATTCTGCTCCAGCAGAAGGCAGAGCCAGAAACCGAAACCCAGCTCGGAGGGGGGGGGGGGAGGATCGAGGTTGGGGGGACCGGGTTGAGGGGGGCCGGGGGGGGGGGAGGGGTTGAAAGGGGTGGGAGTGGAGGGGGGAGGTTGGGGGAGGGGGAGGGGGTGAGGGTGGGGGATAAGGGGTTGGGGGTGGAGGGGAGAGGTTGGGGTAGGGGGTTGGGGGTGGGGGATAGGGGGTTGGGGGTGGAGGGGAGGGGGTTGGGGGTGGGGGATAGGGGGTTGGGGTGGAGGGGGAGAGGGGGGTAGAGGGGAGAGGTTGGGGGTAGGGGGTTGGGGGTGGAGGGGGAGGTTGGGAGTAGGGGGTTGGGGGTGGAGGGGAGGGGTTGGGGGTGGGGGATAGGGGGTTGGGGGTGGAGGGGAGAGGTGGGGGGTAGGGGGTTGGGGTGGGGGGTAGGGGGCTGGGGGTGGAGGGGAGAGGTTGGGGGTGGAGGGGAGAGGGTTAGGGGTGGAGCGGTGAGGTTGGGGGTGGGGGTAGGGGGTTGGGGGTGGGGGATAGGGGAGCTCCGCGGCCCGGGACCCGTGCAGCAGGAGCGACTAGAGCCGGCGCCCCGTTCGCGGTCGCCGAGTGGGGGGTGGGGGGCGGCGCGGGGAGGGCAGCAGAGCAGGGAGGGCAGAGACGAGCGGCAAGGGAGCCGGCAGGGGCAAGCGGTCGTTTCGGGGATGTGTTACACAAGGGCCGACCTGCCCCGGCCGCGGCTAGACCCGGCGGGGAGCTCCGCGGCCCGGGACCCGTGCAGCAGGAGCGACTAGAGCCGGCGTCCCGTTCGCGGTCGCGGAGGGGCTGGGGGGTGGGGGTGGCGGAGCGGGGAACAGAGGGGAGCGGCAAGCCCCGAAGATAGCGTCGACCTCACGAAGATGCTGCCGACCTCACCAAGATGGCGCTGACCTCACGAAAATGGCGCTGACCTCATGAAAATAGAGCTGACCTCACGAAGGTGTCACAGACCTCACCAAAATGGCAGCGACCTCACCAAAATGGCGCCGACCTCACCAAAATAGTGCCAATCTCACGAAGATGGCACCGACCTCACGATGATGGCGCTGACCTCAAGAAAATAGCGCGGACATCATAAAGATGGCGCCGACCTCATTAAGATGGCGCTGAACTCACGAACATGGCACCGAACTCACCAAAATGGCGCTGACCTCACGACAATAGCACCAACCTCAGGAAGATGGCGCCGACCTCATGAAGATGGTGCCGACCTCACCAAAATGGCGCCGATCTCAGGAAGATGGCGCCGACCTCACGAACATGGCGCCGACCTCTCTAAAACAGCGCCGACCTCACGAAGAATGTGCCGACCTCACGAAGATGGTGCCGACCGCACCAAAATGGCGACGACCTCACCAAAATGTTGCCGACCTCACCAAAATGGAGCCGACCTCACCAAAATGGCGCCGACCTCATGAAGACGTCGTCGACCTCACCAAAATGGCGATGACCTCACGAAAATAGCGCCGACCTCACTAAGATGGCGCCGACCTCACGAAGATGGCACGGACCTCACGAAGAGCGCTGACCTCATGAAGATGGCGCTGACCTCACGAAGATGGTACTGACCTCACCAAAATGGCACTGACCTCACCAAAATGGCGCCGACCTCATCAAAATGGCACAGGCCTCACGAAGATGGCGCCGACCTCACCAAAATGGCGCCGACCTCACGAAAACAGCACTGACCTCACGAAGATGTCGCCGACCTCACCAAAATGGCGCCGACCTCACCAAAATGGCGCCAACATCACGAAAATAGCGGACACCTCACGAAGATGGCGTCGACCTCACGAACATGGCGCTGACCGCACGAAGATGGCACCGAGCACACCAAAATGGAGCCGATGTCACCTAAATGGCGCCGACCTCACGACAATAGTGCCGACATCACGAAAATAGCGCCTACCTCACGAAGATGGCGCCAACCTCACGAATATGGCACCAGACAAAGAAGGACTACATGGACCGCAGAAGGACGGCACCAGCTGCACAAGGACGGCGCTGGCTGCAGAAGGACTTCGCGGGCTGCATAAGGACGGCGCCGACCTCACGAAGATGGCGCCAACCTCACCAAAATGGCGCCGACCTCACGAAGATGGCGCTGACGTCAGGAAGATGGCGCTGACCTCACCAAAATGGCGCCGTCCTCACGAAAATCGTGCCGACCTCAGGAACATGGTGCCGACCTCACGAAGATAGCGCCGACCTCACCAAAATGGTGCAGACCTCATGAAGATGGCACTGACCTCACCAAAATGGCGCCGACCTCACGAAAATCGTGCCAACTCACGAAGATGGCGCCGATCTCATGAACATGGCGCCGACCTCACGAAAATGGCGCCGACCTCACCAAAATGGCGCCAACCTCACCAAAATGGCGCTGTCCTCACGACAAGAGAGCTGACCTCAAGAACATGGCGCCGACCTCACGAAGATGGCGCCGACCGCACCAAAATGGCGCCGACCTCACCAAAATGGCGCCGACCTCACTAAGATGGCGCCGACCTCACGAAGATGGCATGGACCTCACGAAAATAGCGCAGACCTCACGAAGATGGCGCTGACCTCACCAAAATGGCACCGACCTCATCAAAATGACGCAGGCCTCAAGAAGATGGTGCTGACCTCACCAAAATGGCGCCGACCTCACCAAAATGGCGCCTATCTCACGAAAAGAGTGCCGACCTCATGAAGATGGCGCTGACCTCAGGAAGATGGCGCTGACGTCACGAAGATGGTGCCGACCTCATCAAAATGGCGCCGATGTCACCAAAATGGCGCCGACCTCACGAAAATCATGACGACCTCACAAAGACGGCACCGAACTCACCAAAATGGCGCTGACCTCACGAAAATAGTGCCGACCTCACGAAGATGGCGCCGACCTTACGATGATGGCGCCGACCTCATGAAGATGACACCGACCTCACGAAGATGGTACCGACCTCACCAAAATGACGCCGACCTAACGAAGATGGCGCCGACCTCACCAAAATGGCGCCAACCTTACGACAATAGCATCGACCTCACGAAGATGGCGCTGACCTCAGGAAGATGGTGCCGACCTCACCAAAATGGCGCCGACCTCACCAAAATCGCGCTGTCCTCACGACAATAGCATCGACCTCACCAAAATGGCGCGGACCTAACGAAGATGGCGCCGACCTCACCAAAATGGCGCCGACCTCACGATGATGGAGCTGACCTCAGGAAGATGACGCCGACCTAACCAAAATGGCGCCGAACTTAGGAAAATAGCGCCGATTTCACGAAGATGGCGCTGACCTCATGAAGATGACGCCGAACTCACCAAGATGGCGCTGACCTCACTAAAACAGCGCCGACCTCATGAAAATAGCGCTGAACTCACGAAGATGTCGCAGACCTCACCAAAATGGCGGCGACCTCACCAAAATGGCGCTAACATCACGGAAATAGTGGCGACCTCACGAAGATGACGCCAACCTCACCAAAATGGTGCCGACCTCACCAAAATAGTGCCGATCTGACGAAGATGGCACCGACCTCATGATGATGGCGCCGACCTCAGGAAAATAGCGCGGACATCATAAAGATGGCACTGAACTCATTAAGATGGCGCCGAACTCACGAATATGGCACCGAACTCACCAAAATGGAGCCGACCTCACGACAATAGTGCCGACCTCAGGAAGATGGCGCCGACCTCACGAAGAATGTGCCGACCTCACGAAGATGGTGCCGACCGAATCAAAATGGTGCCGACCTCACCAAAATGGCGCCGACCTCACGAATATAGCGCCGACCTCATGAAGATGTCGTCGACCTCACCAAAATGGCGTGAGGTCGGCGCATTCTTTGTGAGGTCGGCGACATCGTCGTGACTTCGCCGCTATTTTCGTGATGTTGGCGCCATTTTGGTGAGGTCGGCGACATATTCGTGAGGTCGATGCTGTTTTAGTGAGGTCGGCGCCATCTTGGTGAGTTCGGCGCCATATTCGTGAGGTCGGCGACATCTTCGTGAGGTCAGTGCCATCTTAGTGAGGTCGGCGCTAATTTCTTCTGCCGTTTGGTGTATTTTGAGGAGAGAGACTAAATGGAGCTTGCAATTCTGGCCTAGCTCTTTCCTGTCACCAGTTACAGCCATGTCTAAGCAGGTGGAAAAAAGCTGCTTTACAAGCCGCACAGAGACAAAGAAAAGCATTGGGGTTTACACATCAAGGGAACATCCTAGCACCAAATTTCTTTTGCCATTTAGTGTATTTTGAGGAGAGAGACTAAATGGAGCTTGCAATTCTGGCCTAGCTCTTTCCTGTCACCAGTTACAGCCATGTCTAAGCAGGTGGAAAAAAGCTGCTTTACAAGCCGCACAGAGACAAAGAAAAGCATTGGGGTTTATACATCAAGGGAACCTCCTAGCACCAAATTTCTTTTGCCATTTAGTGTATTTTGAGGAGAGAGACTAAATGGAGCTTGCAATTCTGGCCTAGCTCTTTCCTGTCACCAGTTACAGCCATGTCTAAGCAGGTGGAAAAAAGCTGCTTTACAAGCCGCACAGAGACAAAGAAAACCATGGGGGCTAACACATCAAGGGAACATCCTAGCACCAAATTTCTTTTGCCAATTAGTGTATTTTGAGGAGAGAGACTAAATGGAGCTTGCAATTCTGGCCTAGCTCTTTCCTGTCACCAGTTACAGCCATGTCTAAGCAGGTGGAAAAAAGCTGCTTTACAAGCCGCACAGAGACAAAGAAAAGCATGGGGGCTAACACATCAAGGGAACATCCTAGCACCAAATTTCTTTTGCCATTTAGTGTATTTTGAGGAGAGAGACTAAATGGAGCTTGCAATTCTGGCCTAGCTCTTTCCTGTCACCAGTTACAGCCATGTCTAAGCAGGTGGAAAAAAGCTGCTTTACAAGCCGCACAGAGACAAAGAAAAGCATTGGGGTTTACACATCAAGGGAACATCCTAGCACCAAATTTCTTTTGCCAATTAGTGTATTTTGAGGAGAGAGACTAAATGGAGCTTGCAATTCTGGCCTAGCTCTTTCCTGTCACCAGTTACAGCCATGTCTAAGCAGGTGGAAAAAAGCTGCTTTACAAGCCGCTCAGAGACAAAGAAAAGCATGGGGGCTAACACATCAAGGGAACATCCTAGCACCAAATTTCTTTTGCCTTTTAGTGTATTTTGAG
>NC_072047.1:3125028-3140028 GCF_027791375.1 Indicator indicator
CCACCCAATCCCCTCCCAACCCCTCTCAGTCCCCCCCAGTTCCCCCCAGTCCCCTCCCAGTCCCCACCAGCGCTGACCTCTGGGTGTCGCAGTGGGCGGCGCTCAGCACCCAGCTCCTGCCGATCAGGACCCCCCCGCAGTGGATGCGGCCCTGGGGCCCCAGCAGCACCACCTGGTAGGGATGGCGCCGGCGCTGGCAGCGCTCCCCCCCCACGATCCTGTTCTCATCGCCCGCGGCCGCTAGGGGGCAGCAGAGAACCTTCCAGCCCGGCCGCGACCCCGCGCCGGCACCAGCGCCCCCCACCCAGGACAGCCTCCCAGTATGGACCAGTGCCTCCCAGTATGGACCAGTGGCCTCCCAGTATGGACCAGTGCCTCCCAGTATGGACCAGTGGCCTCCCAGTATGGACCAGTGGCCTCCCAGTATGGACCAGTGGCCTCCCAGTATGGTAAAGTTGTCTCCCAGTATGGACCAGTGCCTCCCAGTATGGACCAGTGCCTCCCAGGACAGCCTCCCAGTATGGACCAGTGCCTCCCAGTATGGACCAGTGCCTCCCAGTGCAGCCTCCCAGTATGGACCAGTGCCTCCCAGTTCACTCCCAGTATGGACCAGTGCCTCCCAGTGCAGCCTCCCAGTATGGACCAGTGCCTCCCAGTATAGACTCCCAGTATGGACCAGTGACTCCCAGTATGGACCAGTGCTTCCCAGTTCACTCCTAGTATGGACCAATTCACTCCCAGTACGGACCAGTGCCTCCCAGTATAGACTCCCAGTATGGACCAGTGCCTTCCAGTACAGCCTCCCAGTATGGACCAGTGCCTCCCAGTTCACTCCCAGTATGGACCAGCGCCTCCCAGTATGGACCAGCACCTCCCAGTGCCCCCCAGTATGGACCAGCGCCTCCCAGTTCAGTCCCAGTTCACTTCCAGTGCCTCCCAGTATGGACCAGTGCCTCCCAGTATGGACCAGTGCCTCCCAGTACAGCCTCCCAGTATGGACCAGTCCCATCCCAGTACGGCTCAAAAAAGCCTCCCAGTATGGACCAGTGCCTCCCAGTTCAGTCCCAGTGCCTCCCAGATTGGACCAGCGCCTCCCAATTCCCTCCCAGTATGGACCAGTGCCTCCCAGTTCACTCCCAGTATGGACCAACGCCTCCCAGTTCACTCCCAGTTCACTCCCAGTATGGACCAGTGCCTCCCAATTCCCTCCCAGTATGGCCCAGTGCCTCCCAGTATAGACTCCCAGTATGGACCAGCGCCTCCCAATTCCCTCCCAGTATGGACCAGTGCCTCCCAGTTCACTCCCAGTGCCTCCCAGCATGGACCAGTGCCTTCCAGTACCTCCCAGTTCCCTCCCAGTATGGACCAGCGCCTCCCAGTTCAGTCCCAGTTCACTCCCAGTGCCTCCCAATCCACTCCCAGTATGGACCAGTGACTCCCAGTTCCTCCCAGTTCACTCCCAGTGCCTCCCAGTATGGACCAGTCCCATCCCAGTGCAGCTCAAAAAAGCCTCCCAGTGCCTCCCAGTATGTACCAGTGCCTCCCAGTTCAGACCAGTACAGACCAGTCCATTCCCAGTATGGACCAGTGCCTCCCACTTCCTCTCAGTTCACTCCCAGTTCCTCCCAGTTCCTCCCAGTTCACTCCCAGTATGGACCAGTGCCTCCCAGTTCAGTCCCAGTTCACTCCCAGTGCCCCCCAGTTCCCTCCCAGTTCCTCCCAGTTCCTCCCAGTTCCCTCCCAGTGCTCCCAGTGACCTCTCACTTCCCACCCACTGCCTCCCAGTTGCCTCCCAGTTCCCTCCCAGTGCTCCCAGTGACCTCTCCCTTCCCACCCACTGCTTCCCAGTATCTCCCAGTTGCCTCCCAGTTCTTTCCCAACACCTCCCAGTACCTCCCAGTTGCCTCCCAGTTTGCCTCAGCAGCTCCCTGGCACTTCCCAGTCCCTTCCCAGTACCCTCCCAGTTCACCCAGTTCACCCCTTGTTCCCTCCCAGTGCTCCCAGTTCACCTCCACCCCCTTCCCAGTACCCTCCCAGTGCTCCCAGTTCACCTCCAGGTCCTTCCCAGTACCCTCCCAGTTCACCCAGTTCACCCCTTGTTCCCTCCCAGTGCTCCCAGTTCACCTCCACCCCCTTCCCAGTACCCTCCCAGTGCTCCCAGTTCACCTCCACCCCCTTCCCAGTATCCTCCCAGTTCCCTCCCAGTGTCCCCAGTTCACCTCCAGCTCCTTCCCCAGTGACTCCCTGAGGCCTCCCAGTGCCTCCCAGTGCCCTCCCAGTATCCACCAGTGTCCACCAGTGTCCACCAGTGCCCCCCAGTACCCTCCCAGTGCCCACCAGTGCCCTCCCAGTATGCCACCAGTCCCCACCAGTACCCTCCCAGTAACCTTCCAGTGCCTCCCAGTGCCCCCCAGTGCCTCCCAGTATGCTCCCAGTACCCCCCAGTACCCTCCCAGTATGCTCCCAGTGCCTCCCAGTAGCTTCCCAGTCCCTCCCAGTGCCCCCCAGTCCCCTCCCAACCCTTTCCTACCCCAATGTCCCACCCCCCAGCTTCCTTCCCAGTGCCTCCCAGTATGCTCCCAGTTCATCCCAGTACCCTCCCAGTGCCCCCCACTCCCCTCCCAATCCCTCCCAGTGCCTCCCAGTATGCTCCCAGTCACCCCCAGTGCCCTCCAGCCCCCTCCTAACCCCTTCCCACCTCCTTTTCCCACCCTCCCAGTGCCCTCCCAGTTCATCCCAGTCCATCCCAATACCTCCCAGTACCCCCCAGTTGCCTCCCAGTACCCTCCACTCCCCTCCCAGTACCCTCCACTCCCTTCCCAGTGCCTCCCAGTATCCTCCCAGTCACCCCCAGTGCCCTCCAGCCCCCTCCTAACCCCTTCCCACCTCCTTTTCCCACCCTCCCAGTGCCCTCCCAGTTCATCCCAGTCCATCCCAGTACCTCCCAGTACCCCCCAGTTGCCTCCCAGTACCCTCCACTCTCCTCCCAGTACCCTCCACTCCCTTCCCAGTGCCTCCCAGTATCCTCCCAGTCCCCTCCAGCGCCCCCCAGCCCCCTCCTAACCCCTTCCCACCTCCTTTTCCCACCCTCCCAGTGCCTCCCACTTCATCCCAGTCCATCCCAGTACCTCCCAGTACCCCCCAGTTGCCTCCCAGTACCCTCCACTCTCCTCCCAGCACCCTCCACTCCCTTCCCAGTGCCTCCCAGTATCCTCCCAGTCACCCCCAGTGTCCCCCAGCCCCCTCCTAACCCTTTCCCACCTCCTTTTCCCACCCTCCCAGTGCCCTCCCAGTTCATCCCAGTCCATCCCAGTACCTCCCAGTACCCCCCAGTTGCCTCCCAGTACCCTCCACTCTCCTCCCAGTACCCTCCACTCCCTTCCCAGTGCCTCCCAGTATCCTCCCAGTCACCCCCAGTGCCCCCCAGCCCCCTCCTAACCCCTTCCCACCTCCTTTTCCCACCCTCCCAGTGCTCTCCCAGTGCCTCCCAGTTCATCCCAGTCCAACCCAGTACCGCCCCCCCCCCCCCCGGCGCTGACCGGCAGCCAGCAGCAGCAGCGGCAGGAGGCTCTCCATGGCGGGGAGGAAGAGGAGGAAGAGGAGGAAGAGGAGGGAGGGAGGCCCGGAGCAGGCTGCGGCTCCTTTAAATCCGCAGCGGCCACGCCCGGGCCGGTCCGAGCGGTTCCGCAGCCTCCCAGTGCCTCCCAGTGCCTCCCAGTGCCTCCCAGTGCCTCCCAGTACGGGCTCCCAGTGCCTCCCAGTACGGGCTCCCAGTGCCTCCCAGTACGGGCTCCCAGTGCCTCCCAGTGCCTCCCAGTACGGCTCCCAGTGCCTCCCAGTGCCTCCCAGTAGGCTCCCAGTACGCTCCCAGTGCCTCCCAGTGCCTCCCAGTACGGCTCCCAGTGCCTCCCAGTATGCTCCCAGTGCTCCCAGTATGGCTCCCACTGCTCCCAGTATGCTCCCAGTGCTCCCAGTTTGGCTCCCAGTGCTCCCAGTATGGCTTCCAGTGCTCCCAGTTTGGCTCCCAGTGCTCCCAGTATGGCTCCCAGTGCTCCCAGTATGGCTCCCAGTGCTCCCAGTTTGGCTCCCACTGCTCCCAGTTTGCCTCCCAGTGCGGCTCCCAGTGCCTCCCAGTGCGGCTCCCAGTGCCTCCCAGTACGGCTCCCAGTGCCTCCCAGTGCCTCCCAGTGCCTCCCAGTACGGCTCCCAGTGCCTCCCAGTACGGCTCCCAGTGCCTCCCAGTATGCCTCCCAGTGCCTCCCAGTATGGCTCCCAGTGCCTCCTAGTTCATCCAAACCCCCTCCCAGTGCCTCCCAGTGCCTCCCAGTACGGCTCCCAGTGCCTCCCAGTGCGGCTCCCAGTGCCTCCCAGTGCCTCCCAGTACGGCTCCCAGTGCCTCCCAGTACGGCTCCCAGTGCCTCCCAGTACGGCTCCCAGTGCCTCCCAGTGCCTCCCAGTACGGCTCCCAGTGCCTCCCAGTACGGCTCCCAGTGCCTCCCAGTACGGCTCCCAGTGCCTCCCAGTGCCTCCCAGTACGGCTCCCAGTGCCTCCCAGTACGGCTCCCAGTGCCTCCCAGTGCCTCCCAGTACGGCTCCCAGTGCCTCCCAGTACGGCTCCCAGTGCCTCCCAGTGCCTCCCAGTAGGCCTCCCAGTGCCTCCCAGTACGGCTCCCAGTGCCTCCCAGTGCCTCCCAGTACGGCTCCCAGTGCCTCCCAGTGCCTCCCAGTACGGCTCCCAGTGCCTCCCAGTACGGCTCCCAGTGCCTCCCAGTACGGCTCCCAGTGCCTCCCAGTGCCTCCCAGTATGGCTCCCAGTGCCTCCCAGTGCCTCCCAGTATGCCTCCCAATGCCTCCCACTATGGTCCCCAGTGCCTCCCAGTACGGCTCCCAGTGCCTCCCAGTGCCTCCCAGTATGGTTCCCAGTACCTCCCAGTATGCCTCCCAGTGCCTCCCAGTACAGGCTCCCAGTGCTCCCAGTGCCTCCCAGTATGGGCTCCCAGTGCCTCCCAGTGCCTCCCAGTGCCTCCCAGTATGGGCTCCCAGTGTCCCCAGTGCCTCCCAGTATGAGCCTGAGCTCCCAGTATGGGCTCCCAGTGCCTCCCAGTGCCTCCCAGTATGGCTCCCAGTACCTCCCAGTAGCCTCCCAGTGCCTCCCAGTACGGCTCCCAGTGCCTCCCAGTGCCTCCCAGTACGGGCTCCCAGTGCCTCCCAGTGTGGGCTCCCAGTGCCTCCCAGTGCCTCCCAGTATAGGCTCCCAGTGCCTCCCAGTATAGCCTCCCAGAGCCTCCCAGTACGGGCTCCCAGTTCGGGCTCCCAGTGCCTCCCAGTGCCTCCCAGTACGGGCTCCCAGTGCCTCCCAGTACGGGCTCACAGTGCCTCCCAGTGCCTCCCAGTACGGGCTCCCAGTGCCTCCCAGTAGGGGCTCCCAGTTCCTCCCAGTACGGGCTCCCAGTGCCTCCCAGTACGGGCTCCCAGTGCCTCCCAGTACAGGCTCCCAGTGCCTCCCAGTACGGGCTCCCAGTGCCTCCCAGTACAGGCTCCCAGTGCCTCCCAGTACGTGCTCCCAGTGCCTCCCAGTGCCTCCCAGTACAGGCTCCCAGTGCCTCCCAGTGCGGCTCCCAGTGCCTCCCAGTGCCTCCCAGTACGGGCTCCCAGTGCCTCCCAGTACGGGCTCCCAGTGCCTCCCAGTGCCTCCCAGTACGGGCTCCCAGTGCCTCCCAGTACGGGCTCCCAGTGCCTCCCAGTGCCTCCCAGTACGGGCTCCCAGTGCCTCCCAGTGCCTCCCAGTACAGGCTCCCAGTGCTTCCCAGTGTCTCCCAGTACGGGCTCCCAGTGCCTCCCAGAGCCTCCCAGTATGGGTTCCCAGTACCTCCCAGTATAGCCTCCCAGTGCCTCCCAGTACAGGCTCCCAGTGCTTCTAAGTGTCTCCCAGTACGTGCTCCCAGTGCCTCCCAGTGCCTCCCAGTACAGGCTCCCAGTGTTTCCCAGTGCCTCCCAGTACGGGCTCCCAGTGCCTCCCAGTGCCTCCCAGTATAGCCTCCCAGTGCCTCCCAGTACGGGCTCCCAGTACCTCCCAGTATAGCCTCCCAGTGCCTCCCAGTGCCTCCCAGTACAGGCTCCCAGTGCTTCTAAGTGTCTCCCAGTACGTGCTCCCAGTGCCTCCCAGAGCCTCCCAGTATAGCCTCCCAGTGCCTCCCAGTACGGGCTCCCAGTGCCTCCCAGTGCCTCCCAGTATGGGTTCCCAGTACCTCCCAGTATAGCCTCCCAGTGCCTCCCAGTACAGGCTCCCAGTGCTTCCCAGTGTCTCCCAGTACGTGCTCCCAGTGCCTCCCAGTACAGGCTCCCAGTGCTTCCCAGTGTCTCCCAGTACGTGCTCCCAGTGCCTCCCAGAGCCTCCCAGTATAGCCTCCCAGTGCCTCCCAGTACGGGCTCCCAGTGCCTCCCAGTACGGGCTCCCAGTGCCTCCCAGTGCCTCCCAGTATAGCCTCCCAATGCCTCCCAGTGCGGGCTCCCAGTGCTTCCCAGTGTCTCCCAGTACGTGCTCCCAGTGCCTCCCAGAGCCTCCCAGTATAGCCTCCCAGTGCCTCCCAGTACAGGCTCCCAGTGCCTCCCAGTATGGGTTCCCAGTACCTCCCAGTATAGCCTCCCAGTGCCTCCAGTACAGGCTCCCCGTGCTTCCCAGTGTCTCCCAGTACGGGCTCCCAGTGCCTCCCAGTGCGGGCTCCCAGTACCTCCCAGTGCCTCCCAGTATAGGCTCCCAGTGCCTCCCAGTATGGGCTCCCAGTGCCTCCCAGTGCCTCCCAGTACGGGCTCACAGTGCCTCCCAGTGCCTCCCGGTACGGGCTCCCAGTGCCTCCCAGTACCTCCCAGTATAGCCTCCCAGTGCCTCCAGTACAGGCTCCCCGTGCTTCCCAGTGTCTCCCAGTACGGGCTCCCAGTGCCTCCCAGTGCGGGCTCCCAGTGCCTCCCAGTGCCTCCCAGTACGGGCTCCCAGTGCCTCCCAGTGCCTCCCAGTACGGGCTCCCAGTGCCTCCCAGTACGGGCTCCCAGTGCCTCCCAGTGCGGGCTCCCAGTGCCTCCCAGTACGGCTCCCAGTGCCTCCCAGTACGGCTCCCAGTGCCTCCCAGTGCCTCCCAGTACGGCTCCCAGTGCCTCCCAGTGCGGCTCCCAGTGCCTCCCAGTACGGCTCCCAGTGCCTCCCAGTGCCTCCCAGTACGGCTCCCAGTGCCTCCCAGTGCCTCCCAGTACGGCTCCCAGTGCTCCCAGTGCTCCCAGTACGGCTCCCAGTGCCTCCCAGTGCCTCCCAGTATGCCTCCCAGTGCCTCCCAGTACGGGCTCCCAGTGCCTCCCAGTGCCTCCCAGTGACTCCCAGTGCCCTCCCAGTGACTCCCAGTGCCTCCCAGTGCCTCCCAGTACTGGTCCCAGTGCTCCCAGTGCCTCCCAGTACTGGTCCCAGTGCCTCCCAGTGCCTCCCAGTACTGGTCCCAGTGCTCCCAGTGCCTCCCAGTACTGGTCCCAGTGCCTCCCAGTGCCTCCCAGTGCCTCCCAGTGCCTCCCAGTACGGGCTCCCAGTGCCTCCCAGTGCCTCCCAGTATGCCTCCCAGTGCCTCCCAGTGCGGCTCCCAGTGCTTCCCAGTGTCTCCCAGTACTGCTCCCAGTGCCTCCCAGTGCCTCCCAGTATGCCTCCCAGTGCCTCCCAGTACAGGCTCCCAGTGCCTCCCAGTATGGTTCCCAGTGCCTCCCAGTATGGCTTCCCAGTACCTCCCAGTATAGCCTCCCAGTGCCTCCAGTACAGGCTCCCAGTGCTCCCAGTGCCTCCCAGTGACCTCCCAGTGCCTCCCAGTGCCTCCCAGTACCTCCCAGTGCCTCCCAGTAACCCTCAGTGCCTCCCAGTGCCTCCCAGTGCCTCCCAGTGCCTCCCAGTACCCTCCCAGTGCCTCCCACTATGGCCCCCAGTGCCTCCCAGTGCCTCCCAGTATGGCTCCCAGTGCCTCCCAGTATGCCTCCCAGTGCCTCCCAGTACGGCTCCCAGTGCTCCCAGTGCCTCCCAGTACGTGCTCCCAGTGCCTCCCAGTGCCTCCCAGTACGGCTCCCAGTGCCTCCCAGTGCCTCCCAGTACGGCTCCCAGTGCCTCCCAGTGCCTCCCAGTATGGCTCCCAGTACCTCCCAGTATGCCTCCCAGTGCCTCCAGTACAGGCTCCCCGTGCATCCCAGTGCTCTCCCAGTACGGCTCCCAGTGCCTCCCAGTGCCGGCTCCCAGTGCCTCCCAGTGCCTCCCAGTATGGCTCCCAGTGCCTCCCAGTATGCCTCCCAGTGCCTCCCAGTACGGCTCCCAGTTCCTCCCAGTACGGCTCCCAGTGCCTCCCAGTTCCTCCCAGTGCCTCCCAGTTCCTCCCAGTACGGGCTCCCAGTGCCTCCCAGTACGGGCTCCCAGTGCCTCCCAGTGCCTCCCAGTACGGCTCCCAGTGCCTCCCAGTACGGGCTCCCAGTGCCTCCCAGTACGGCTCCCAGTGCCTCCCAGTACTGCTCCCAGTGCCTCCCAGTACGGCTCCCAGTGCCTCCCAGTGCCTCCCAGTACGGCTCCCAGTGCCTCCCAGTGCCTCCCAGTACGGCTCCCAGTGCCTCCCAGTGCCTCCCAGTATGCCCCCAGTGCCTCCCAATATCCTCCCAGTGACTCCCAGTGCCTCCCAGTACGGCTCCCAGTGCTCCCAGTGCCTCCCAGTACGTGCTCCCAGTGCCTCCCAGTGCCTCCCAGTATGGCTCCCAGTACCTCCCAGTATGCCTCCCAGTGCCTCCCAGTACGGCTCCCAGTGCTCCCAGTGTCTCCCAGTACGGCTCCCAGTGCCTCCCAGTACCTCCCAGTGGCCTCCCAGTCCCTCCCAGCATGGCTCCCAGTGCCTCCCAGTCCCTCCCAGTATGCCTCCCAGTATGGCTCCCAGTCCGGCTCCCAGTGACTCCCAGTATGGCTCCCAGTACCTCCCAGTATGCCTCCCAGTGCCTCCAGTACAGGCTCCCAGTGCTCCCAGTGCCTCCCAGTACGTGCTCCCAGTGCCTCCCAGTGCGGCTCCCAGTGCCTCCCAGTGCCTCCCAGTATGGCTCCCAGTGCCTCCCAGTATGCCTCCCAGTGCCTCCCAGTACGGCTCCCAGTGCCTCCCAGTACGGCTCCCAGTGCCTCCCAGTGCGGCTCCCAGTGCCTCCCAGTACGGCTCCCAGTGCCTCCCAGTACGGCTCCCAGTGCCTCCCAGTGCCTCCCAGTACGGCTCCCAGTGCCTCCCAGTGCGGCTCCCAGTGCCTCCCAGTACGGGCTCCCAGTGCCTCCCAGTGCCTCCCAGTACGGGCTCCCAGTGCCTCCCAGTGCCTCCCAGTACGGCTCCCAGTGCCTCCCAGTGCCTCCCAGTACGGCTCCCAGTGCCTCCCAGTGCCTCCCAGTATGCCTCCCAGTGCCTCCCAGTACTGGTCCCAGTGCCTCCCAGTGCCTCCCAGTACTGGTCCCAGTGCCTCCCAGTGCCTCCCAGTCCTGGTCCCAGTGCTCCCAGTGCCTCCCAGTCCTGGTCCCAGTGCTCCCAGTGCCTCCCAGTCCTGGTCCCAGTGCTCCCAGTGCCTCCCAGTCCTGGTCCCAGTGCTCCCAGTGCCTCCCAGAGCCTCCCAGTATAGCCTCCCAGTGCCTCCCAGTACGGCTCCCAGTGCCTCCCAGTTCCATCCCAGTGCCTCCCAGTGCCTCCCAGTTCCATCCCAGTGCCTCCCAGTGCCCTCCTAGTGCTTCCCAGTGCCTCCCAGTTCCATCCCAGTGCCTCCCAGTGCCTCCCAGTAGCCTCCCAGTGCCTCCCAGTTCCATCCCAGTGCCTCCCAGTATGGCTCCCAGTGCCTCCCAGTAGCCTCCCAGTGCTCCCCATATGGCTCCCAGTGCTCCCAGTACGGCTCCCAGTGCTCCCAGTGCCTCCCAGTACCCTCCCAGAGCCTTCCCAGTGCCTCCCAGTACCTCCCAGTGCCTCCCAGTATAGCCTCCCAGTGCCCCCAGTCTGGCTCCCAGTGCCTCCCAGTGCCCCCAGTCTGGCTCCCAGTGCCTCCCAGTGCTCCCAGTCTGGCTCCCAGTGCCTCCCAGTGCCCCCAGTATGGCTCCCAGTGCCTCCCAGTATAGCCTCCCAGAGCCTCCCAGTACGGGCTCCCAGTGCCTCCCAGTGCCTCCCAGTACGTGCTCCCAGTGCCTCCCAGTGCCTCCCAGTACGGCTCCCAGTGCCTCCCAGTGCCTCCCAGTACGGCTCCCAGTGCCTCCCAGTGCCTCCCAGTATGGGTCCCAGTACCTCCCAGTATAGCCTCCCAGTGCCTCCAGTACAGGCTCCCAGTGCTCCCAGTGTCTCCCAGTACGGCTCCCAGTGCCTCCCAGTGCGGCTCCCAGTGCCTCCCAGTGCCTCCCAGTATGGCTCCCAGTGCCTCCCAGTATGCCTCCCAGAGCCTCCCAGTACGGCTCCCAGTGCCTCCCAGTACGGCTCCCAGTGCCTC
The DNA here is from genome assembly GCF_027791375.1 of Indicator indicator. Lineage (NCBI taxonomy): Eukaryota > Metazoa > Chordata > Aves > Piciformes > Indicatoridae > Indicator > Indicator indicator. The sequence continues at coordinate 3,135,529 of NC_072047.1, forward strand.
CCAGTACGGGCTCCCAGTGCCTCCCAGTGCCTCCCAGTACGGGCTCCCAGTTCCTCCCAGTAGGGGCTCCCAGTGCCTCCCAGTGCCTCCCAGTACAGGCTCCCAGTGCCTCCCAGTACGGGCTCCCAGTGCCTCCCAGTACAGGCTCCCAGTGCCTCCCAGTACATGCTCCCAGTGCCTCCCAGTACAGGCTCCCAATGCCTCCCAGTGCCTCCCAGTACAGGCTCCCAGTGCTTCCCAGTGTCTCCCAGTACGTGCTCCCAGTGCCTCCCAGTGCCTCCCAGTATAGCCTCCCAGTGCCTCCCAGTATGCCCCAGTGCCTCCCAGTGCCTCCCAGTACAGGCTCCCAGTGCCTCCCAGTGTCTCCCAGTACGTGCTCCCAGTGCCTCCCAGTGCCTCCCAGTAGCTCCCAGTGCCTCCCAGTAGCCTCCCAGTGCCTCCCAGTATCATCCCTGTGCCTCCCAGTGCCCCCCAGTGCCTCCCAGTATCATCCCTGTGCCTCCCAGTGGCCTCCCAGTATCATCCCTGTGCCTCCCAGTGCCTCCCAGTATCATCCCTGTGCTTCCCAGTAGCTCCCAGTGCCCCCCAGTGGCCTCCCAGTATCATCCCTGTGCCTCCCAGTGCCCTCCAGTGGCTTCCCAGTGCCTCCCAGTAGGGCCTCCCTGTGGCTTTTAGGGACTCCCAGTGCCTCCCAGTAACTCCCAGTGCCTCCCAGTTCAACCCCGTGCCTGCTGAGGCTTCCCAGTGCCCTCCCAGTTCATCCCAGTGCCCTCCCAGTTCATCCCAGGGCCCTTCCTGCCCTTCCCAGTGCCCTCCCAGTTCATCCCAGTTCATCCCAGTGCCCTCCCAGTCACCCCCCAGTGCCCTTCCAGTCCCTCCCAGTTCATCCCAGTGCCTTCCCAGTCACCCCCAGTGTCCTTCCTGCCCTTCCCAGTGCCCTCCCAGTACCTCCCAGTGTCCCCACCCAGCTGTCCCCCACCCTGCTGCTGGCACCGGTGGCCTCCTCTTACTGGTTGTACTGGTTTGAACTGGGAGGACCAGTTTGGGGATACTGGGAAGCCATCGGGGTGGATACTGGGGGCACTGGGGGCACCGGGAGGGGGAACTGGGAGGGACTGGGAAGGGACTGGAAGGGGGAACTGGGAGGGACTGGGGGGAACTGGGAGGGACTGGGAGGGACTGGGGGGAACTGGGAGGGGACTGGGGGGAACTGGGAGGGACTGGGAGGGAACTGGGAGGGGACTGGGAGCAGTGAGGAGGTCGAATTAATGAACAGCATTAATTAGGGGCATTAATGAGGGGCACTAATTAAGTACCACCCCCCCGTTAATGCGTTAATTAGGTGTTAATTAGGGCCTATTAATCAGGGTATTAATTAGGAGGCATTAATTCAGCCTCCCCTGTTAATGAATGGCATTAATTAGGGCATCCATTAGCCTGTTAATTGGGAGGTATTAATTAATAGACCACTCCCCCCCGTTAATGAGGGGGAATTAATTAGGGGGAGGCATTAAGACACGAATCAGGGTATTAATTAGGGGGTATTAATTAGTCGACCCTGTTAATTAAGGGATATTGGTTAGGCACGTTAATTAGGGTTATTAATTTGGGATCTTAATGAGGAATATTAATTAATTGGGGATATTAATTAGGGGGTATTAATTAGAGGGTCTTTATGGGGGATTAATTAGGGGACCTTTATTAGAGTGCATTAATTAGGGAACCTTTATTAGGGGATATTAATTAGGGGTATTAATTAGGGGACCTTTATTAGGGGGTATTAATTAGGGGACCTTTATTAGGAGGTATTAATTAGGGGTATTAATTAGGGGACCTTTATTAGAGGTATTAATTAGGGGTATTAATTAGAGGACCTTTATTAGGAGGTATTAATTAGGGGTATTAATTAGGGGACCTTTATTAGAGGTAATAATTAGGGGTATTAATTAGAGGACCTTTATTAGGAGGTATTAATTAGGGGTATTAATTAGGGGACCTTTATTAGAGGTATTAATTAGGGGTATTAATTAGAGGACCTTTATTAGGGGTATTAATTAGAGGACTTTTATTAGGAGGTATTAATTAGGGGTATTAATTAGAGGACCTTTATTAGGAGGTATTAATTAGGGGTATTAGAGGACCTTTATTAGAGGCATTAATTAGGGGTATCAATTAGAGGACCTTTATTAGGAGGTATTAATTAGGGGAGCTTTATTAGGAGGTATTAATTAGGGGTATTAATTAGGGGACCTTTATTAGAGGTATTAATTAGAGGACTTTTATTAGGAGGTATTAATTAGGGGAGCTTTATTAGGAGGTGTTAATTAGGGGTATTAATTAGGGGAGCTTTATTAGGAGGTATTAATTAGGGGTATTAGTTAGGGGACCTTTATTAGAGGTATTAATTAGAGGACCTTTATTAGGAGGTATTAATTAGGGGTATTAATTAGGGGAGCTTTATTAGGAGGTATTAATTAGGGGTATTAGGGGACCTTTATTAGAGGTATTAATTAGAGGACCTTTATTAGGGGTATTAATTAGGGGTATTAATTAGGGGAGCTTTATTAGAAGGTATTAATTAGGGGTATTAGTTAGGGGACCTTTATTAGAGGCATTAATTAGAGGACCTTTATTAGGAGGTATTAATTAGAGGACCTTTATTAGGAGGTATTAATTAGGGGTATTAATTAGAGGACCTTTATTAGGAGGTATTAATTAGGGGTATTAGTTAGGGGACCTTTATTAGAGGTATTAATTAGAGGACCTTTATTAGGAGGTATTAATTAGGGGAGCTTTATTAGGAGGTGTTAATTAGGGGTATTAGTTAGGGGACCTTTATTAGAGGTATTAATTAGGGGTATTAATTAGAGGACCTTTATTAGGGGTATTAATTAGAGGACCTTTATTAGGAGGTATTAATTAGGGGTATTAATTAGAGGACCTTTATTAGGAGGTATTAATTAGGGGTATTAGAGGACCTTTATTAGAGGCATTAATTAGGGGTATCAATTAGAGGACCTTTATTAGGAGGTATTAATTAGGGGAGCTTTATTAGGAGGTATTAATTAGGGGTATTAGTTAGGGGACCTTTATTAGAGGTATTAATTAGAGGACCTTTATTAGGAGGTATTAATTAGGGGAGCTTTATTAGGAGGTGTTAATTAGGGGTATTAATTAGGGGAGCTTTATTAGGAGGTATTAATTAGGGGTATTAGTTAGGGGACCTTTATTAGAGGTATTAATTAGAGGACCTTTATTAGGAGGTATTAATTAGGGGTATTAATTAGGGGAGCTTTATTAGGAGGTATTAATTAGGGGTATTAGGGGACCTTTATTAGAGGTATTAATTAGAGGACCTTTATTAGGGGTATTAATTAGGGGTATTAATTAGGGGAGCTTTATTAGGAGGTATTAATTAGGGGTATTAGTTAGGGGACCTTTATTAGAGGTATTAATTAGAGGACCTTTATTAGGAGGTATTAATTAGAGGACCTTTATTAGGAGGTATTAATTAGGGGTATTAATTAGAGGACCTTTATTAGGAGGTATTAATTAGGGGTATTAGTTAGGGGACCTTTATTAGAGGTATTAATTAGAGGACCTTTATTAGGAGGTATTAATTAGGGGAGCTTTATTAGGAGGTGTTAATTAGGGGTATTAGTTAGGGGACCTTTATTAGAGGTATTAATTAGAGGACCTTTATTAGGAGGTATTAATTAGGGGTATTAATTAGGGGAGCTTTATTAGGAGGTATTAATTAGGGGTATTAGTTAGGGGACCTTTATTAGAGGTATTAATTAGAGGACCTTTATTAGGGGTATTAATTAGAGGACCTTTATTAGGAGGTATTAATTAGGGGTATTAATTAGGGGAGCTTTATTAGGAGGTATTAATTAGGGGTATTAGTTAGGGGACCTTTATTAGAGGTATTAATTAGAGGACCTTTATTAGGAGGTATTAATTAGAGGACCTTTATTAGGAGGTGTTAATTAGGGGTATTAATTAGAGGACCTTTATTAGGAGGTATTAATTAGGGGTATTAGAGGACCTTTATTAGAGGTATTAATTAGGGGTATTAATTAGAGGACCTTTATTAGAGGTATTAATTAGGGGTATTAATTAGAGGACCTTTATTAGGAGGTATTAATTAGGGAGGGGAGGAGGAACTGAGCTCCCCCCCCCCCAGTTCCCCCTCCCAGTCCCTCCCAGTGCTCCCAGTTCCCCTCCCAGTGCTCCCAGTTCCTCCCAGTTCCCCCTCCCAGTGCTCCCAGTTCCCCTCTTATCCCTCCCAGTTCCTCCCAGTTCCCCTCCCAGTGCTCCCAGTCCCCCTCTTATCCCTCCTAGTGCTCCCAGTTCCCCTCCCAGTGCTCCCAGTGCTCCCAGTGCCCCCTCCCAGTGCTCCCAGTTCCTCCCAGTTCCCCCTCGCAGTGTTCCCAGTTCTCCTCCCAGTGCTCCCAGTTTCCCCTCCCAGTGCTCCCAGTTCCTCCCAGTTCCCCTTCC
>NC_072047.1:3145028-3183118 GCF_027791375.1 Indicator indicator
CAACCAGCTCCATCTCCACCTCCATGCCTCCTCCAGAAGGTCTTTGGTGGACACCCAAAGCTTGGTTGGAACCCAACCAGCTCCATCTCCACCTCCATGCCTCCTCCAGAAGGTCTTTGGTGGACACCCAAAGCTTGGTTGGGACCCAACCAGCTCCATCTCCACCTCCATGCCTCCTCCAGAAGGTCTTTGGTGGACACCCAAAGCTTGGTTGGGACCCAACCATCTCCATCTCCACCTCCATGGCTCCTCCAGAAGGTCTTTGGTGGACACCCAAAAAAGAACCTTCCAGGAGCCACCTCCATGGCTTCTCCAGAAGGTCTTTGGTGGACACCCTAAGCTTGGTTGGAACCCAACCAGCTCCATCTCCACCTCCATGGCTTCTCCAGAAGGTCTTTGGTGGACACCCAAAGCTTGGTTGGGACCCAACCAGCTCCATCTCCACCTCCATGCCTCCTCCAGAAGGTCTCTGGTGGACACCCAAAGCTTGGTTGGGACCCAACCAGCTCCATCTCCACCTCCATGGCTCCTCCAGAAGGTCTCTGGTGGACACCCAAAGCTTGGTTGGGACCCAACCAGCTCCATCTCCACCATCCATGCCTCCTCCAGCAGCTCTTTGGTGGGAACCCAAACTTCCCCTACCTCCTCTTGAAGGACCTTCTGGAGGTCTTTGGCCCTTCCCAAAGACCTCAACCCAACCCTCTCTCCCCACCACCTTGGGGACCTCCTCCCGGTGGCCACCATGGAGGTGGTGGTGGTGGTGGTGGTGGTGGTGGAGAGGTCCTCACCTGGCAGGAGTCGATGCCCCCCTGGGGGACCCCAGCACAGAACATGTTGGGGGTGATGGAGCTGCCGTAGGCCCTGGAGCACTTGGACCTCCCAAAGGTCTGGATGGAGGCACATTGGAGCTTCTTGGGCAGCTTGGCTGCAGGGGAGGAGAAGACCACACTCAGGAGAAGGTCCAAGGTGGCCACCCAGCCGAGCCTGGAGGCACCTCAGGAGAAGGTTGAGGCCAAGGTCAAGGGAAGCTCCTCCAGGGAGCTCACCAGAAGCTCCTTGGAGAAACTTCTCTGCCCTCTTGGGCTCCCCCCTGTGGAGGTCCTCGTGGTGCCACCTGAGAAGGTCTCTCCATGGGGAGGTCTCTCCTTTCCCACCTCCCTCCCACCAAGTTCTCCATCTCCAAGCTTTCCTTCTCCACCTCCACCTTCTCCACCTCCACCTCCTCCACCACCAAGTTCTCCACCTCTGCTTTCTCCATCTCCACCTTCTCCATCTCCATCTTCTCCACCACCTTCCTTCTCCTCCACCTCCACCAAGTCCTCCACCATCCCCAGAGGTTCTCCACCACCCACCACCTTCTCCACTGCCTTCTCCACCTCCACCTTCTCCACCTTCACCTTCTCCACCACCTCCACCAAGTCCTCCACCATCCTCCCCCTTCTCCCCTTCCACCTTCTCCATCTCCACCTTCTCCCCCTCCACCTTCTCCATCTCCACCTCCACTCCTCCCCTTCCACCTTCTCCATCATCTTCTCCACTCCACCTTCCCCCTCCACCTTCTCCACCACCTTCTCCTCCTCCACCTTCTCCACCACCTTCTCCCCCTCCACCTTCTCCACCACCTTCTCCATCTCCACCTTCTCCACCACCTTCTCCCCCTCCACCTTCTCCACCACCTTCTCCATCTCCACCTTCTCCACCACCTTCTCCCCCTCCACCTTCTCCACCACCTTCTCCCCCTCCACCTTCTCCACCACCTTCTCCCCCTCCACCTTCTCCACCACCTTCTCCATCTCCACCTTCTCCCCCTCCACCTTCTCCATCTCCACCTCCACCTCCACCTCCTCCCCTTCCACCTTCTCCACCACCTTCTCCTCCTCCACCTTCTCCACCACCACTTCCTCCTCCACCTTCTCCACCACCTTCTCCACCACCACCACCACCTCCTCCACCTTCTCCACCACCACCTCCTCCTCCACCTTCTCCACCACCACTTCCTCCTCCACCTTCTCCACCACCACTTCCTCCTCCACCTTCTCCACCACCACTTCCTCCTCCACCTTCTCCTCCTCACCACCTTCTCCACCACCACCTCCTCCTCCACCTTCTCCTCCTGACCACCTTCTCCTCCACCTTCTCCTCCACTTCCTCCTTCAACTCCTCCTCCACCTTCTCCACCACCTTCTCCACCACCTTCTCCTCCTCCACCTTCTCCACCACCTCTCCTCCTCCACCTCTCCTCCACCTCCCCCTCCACCTTCTCCCTCCACCACCTCCTCCCCTCCACCTCTCCACCACCTTCTCCTCCTCCACCTTCTCCACCACCCTCTCCCCTCCACCTTCTCCACCACCTTCTCCCCTCCACCTTCTCCACCACCTTCTCCATCTCCACCTTCTCCCCTTCCACCTTCTCCATCTCCACCTTCTCCCCTTCCACCTTCTCCATCTCCACCTCCACCTCCTCCCCTTCCACCTTCTCCACCACCTTCTCCTCCTCCACCTTCTCCACCACCTTCTCCTCCTCCACCTTCTCCACCACCTTCTCCCCCTCCACCTTCTCCACCACCTTCTCCATCTCCACCTTCTCCCCTCCACCTTCTCCACTCCACCTTCTCCCCTCCACCTTCTCCACCACCTTCTCCCCTCCACCTTCTCCACCACCTTCTCCCCTCCACCTTCTCCCCCTCCACCTTCTCCACCACCTTCTCCCCTCCACCTTCTCCACCACCTTCTCCCCCTCCACCTTCTCCACCACCTTCTCCCCTTCCACCTTCTCCCCCACCTCTCCCCTCCACCTTCTCCCCCACCTTCTCCCCTCCACCTTCTCCCCTCCACCTTCTCCCCACCTCCTCCTCCTCCACCTTCTCCACCACCTTCTCCCCTCCACCTCCTCCTCCACCTTCTCCTCCTCCACCTTCTCCCCACCTCCTCCTCCACCTTCTCCTCCTCCACCTTCTCCCCCACCTTCTCCTCCTCCACCTCCTCCTCCACCTCCTCCCCTCCACCTTCTCCCCACCTTCTCCTCCTCCACCTTCTCCACCACCTTCTCCCCCTCCACCTTCTCCCCCACCTTCTCCCCATCCACCTTCTCCACCACCTTCTCCATCTCCACCTTCTCCCCTTCCACCTTCTCCATCTCCACCTTCTCCCCTTCCACCTTCTCCATCTCCACCTCCACCTCCTCCCCTCCACCTTCTCCACCACCTCTCCTCCTCCACCTTCTCCACCACCTTCTCCCCTCCACCTTCTCCACCACCTTCTCCCCTTCCACCTTCTCCCCCTCCACCTTCTCCCCCACCTCTCCCCTCCACCTTCTCCCCTCCACCTTCTCCCCTCCACCTTCTCCCCCTCCACCTTCTCCCCACCTTCTCCCCCTCCACCTTCTCCCCCACCTTCTCCCCCTCCACCTCTCCCCCACCTTCTCCCCATCCACCTTCTCCCCTCCATCTTCTCCCCTCCTCCACCTTCTCCTCCTCCTCCACTCCACCTTCCTCCCCCTCCACCTTCTCCATCTCCTCCTCCACCTCCTCCCCTTCCACCTTCTCCATCACTTCTCCCCTCCATCTTCTCCCTTTCCACCTTCTCCATTATCTTCTCCACTTCCACCTTCTCCCCCTCCACCTTCTCCCCCTCCACCTTCTCCATCTCCACCTTCTCCATCTCCACCTCCACCTTCTCCCCTTCCACCTTCTCCATCATCTTCTCCACTTCCACCTTCTCTCCTTCCACCTTCTCCACCACCTTCTCCTCCTCCACCTTCTCCACCACCTTCTCCCCTTCCACCTTCTCCACCACCTTCTCCCCTTCCACCTTCTCCCCCTCCACCTTCTCCCCCACCTTCTCCCCTTCCACCTTCTCCCCTTCCACCTTCTCCCCTTCCACCTTCTCCCCCACCTTCTCCCCATCCACCTTCTCCCCTTCCATCTTCTCCCCTTCCACCTTCTCCCCCTCCACCTTCTCCATCTCCACCTCCACCTCCTCCCCTTCCACCTTCTCCATCATCTTCTCCATCTCCACCTTCTCCCCCTCCACCTTCTCCATCTCCACCTCCTCCCCTTCCACCTTCTCCCCCACCTCCTCCCCTTCCACCTTCTCCCCCTCCACCTTCTCCACCACCTCCTCCCCCACCACCTCCTCCCCCACCTCCCCCAAGTCCTCCCCCACCCCCAGAGCTCCTCCCCTCCTCTTCCTGCCCTACCTCCCGGGGACTTGGTGGTGCCCCAGCCGGAGACACTGCAGCTCATGCCCTCGGTGGGACACCTGGTGGCCAGCCTGATCTTCTTGATGGTGCTGCTGAACCTCACAGGTTGGTCCAACCTCAGCAGCATGAAGTCGTTGTCGTTCCTCCGGGGGTTGTAGCCAGGGTGGACCAGGACCTGCTGGATGGTCCTCACCTCCCCTGTGCCCTCCCCCAGGGTGTCCGTCCCCAGCAGCACCCTCAGGTCCCTGCTCCAAGGGGAGGAGAGGGGGAGAAGGTCAGGAGGGGCACCAGGAGGGGGTGAAGGCAAGGAGGAGGCCTCAAGGGTTGGTCAAGGAGGAGGAGGCCTCAAGGGTTGGTCAAGGAGGAGGAGGCCTCAAGGGTTGGTCAAGGAGGAGGAGGCCTCAAGGGTTGGTCAAGGAGGAGGAGGACTCAAGGGTTGGTCAAAGAGGAGGAGGCCTCAAGGGTTGGTCAAGGAGGAGGAGGCCTCAAGGGTTGGTCAAGGAGGAGGAGGCCTCAAGGGTTGGTCAAGGAGGAGGAGGCCTCAAGGGTTGGTCAAGGAGGAGGCCTCAAGGGTTGGTCAAAGAGGAGGAGGACTCAAGGGTTGGTCAAGGAGGAGGAGGACTCAAGGGTTGGTCAAGGAGGAGGAGGCCTCAAGGGTTGGTCAAGGAGGAGGAGGCCTCAAGGGTTGGTCAAGGAGGAGGAGGACTCAAGGGTTGGTCAAAGAGGAGGAGGCCTCAAGGGTTGGTCAAGGAGGAGGCCTCAAGGGTTGGTCAAAGAGGAGGCCTCAAGGGTTGGTCAAGGAGGAGGAGGCCTCAAGGGTTGGTCAAGGAGGAGGAGGCCTCAAGGGTTGGTCAAGGAGGAGGAGGACTCAAGGGTTGGTCAAGGAGGAGGAGGCCTCAAGGGTTGGTCAAGGAGGAGGAGGACTCAAGGGTTGGTCAAAGAGGAGGAGGCCTCAAGGGTTGGTCAAGGAGGAGGCCTCAAGGGTTGGTCAAAGAGGAGGCCTCAAGGGTTGGTCAAGGAGGAGGAGGCCTCAAGGGTTGGTCAAGGAGGAGGAGGACTCAAGGGTTGGTCAAGGAGGAGGAGGCCTCAAGGGTTGGTCAAGGAGGAGGAGGACTCAAGGGTTGGTCAAGGAGGAGGAGGCCTCAAGGGTTGGTCAAAGAGGAGGAGGACTCAAGGGTTGGTCAAGGAGGAGGAGGCCTCAAGGGTTGGTCAAGGAGGAGGAGGACTCAAGGGTTGGCCAAGCAACCCTTGTTGACCTCCAACCCTTGAGGACAACCCAACCCTTCTTGACCTCCAACCCTTCTTGACCTCCAACCCTTGATGACCTCCAACCCTTGGAGACCTCCAACCCTTGGAGACCTCCAACCCTTCTTGACCTCCAACCCTTATTGACCTCCAACCCTTGATGACCTCCAACCCTTGGAGACCTCCAACCCTTCTTGACCTCCAACCCTTATTGACCTCCAACCCTTATTGACCTCCAACCCTTGCTGACCTCCAACCCTTGATGACCTCCAACCCTTCTTGACCTCCAACCCTTCTTGACCTCCAACCCTTGATGACCTCCAACCCTTGATGACCTCCAACCCTTATTGACCTCCAACCCTTGGAGACCTCCAACCCTTGATGACCTCCAACCCTTATTGACCTCCAACCCTTGGAGACCTCCAACCCTTGATGACCTCCAACCCTTCTTGACCTCCAACCCTTGATGACCTCCAACCCTTGATGACCTCCAACCCTTCTTGACCTCCAACCCTTATTGACCTCCAACCCTTGATGACCTCCAACCCTTGGAGACCTCCAACCCTTGATGACCTCCAACCCTTGGAGACCTCCAACCCTTGGAGACCTCCAACCCTTGATGACCTCCAACCCTTCTTGATCTCCAACCCTTGGAGACCTCCAACCCTTGGAGACCTCCAACCCTTGATGACCTCCAACCCTTGATGACCTCCAACCCTTGGAGACCTCCAACCCTTGATGACCTCCAACCCTTGATGACCTCCAACCCTTGGAGACCTCCAACCCTTCTTGACCTCCAACCCTTGGAGACCTCCAACCCTTGGAGACCTCCAACCCTTGGAGACCTCCAACCCTTGGAGACCTCCAACCCTTGGAGACCTCCAACCCTTGGAGAACTCCAACCCTTGATGACCTCCAACCCTTGTAGACCTCCAACCCTTCTTGACCTCCAACCCTTCTTGACCTCCAACCCTTGATGACCTCCAACCCTTGATGACCTCCAACCCTTGATGACCTCCAACCCTTCTTGACCTCCAACCCTTGGAGACCTCCAACCCTTGATGACCTCCAACCCTTCTTGACCACCAACCCCTGAGGACCACCAACCCCTTTCGACCACCAACCCTTGCAGACCACCCAACCCTTATTGACCTCGTTGGCCCCAGCTTGGCCACGCCCTCCCGGCTGCCCTCACCTGGTTGGCTGCTTGCAGTGGGCGGCGGTCAGCACCCATTGGGCGTGGACCAAGCTCCCCCCACAGAGGATCTGCCCCCTCTTGACGATGGCCACCTGGAAGGGTCTGCTGGAGATGGAGCAGGGGACCCCCCCGATGATCCGAGACTCATCCTCTGCAGCTGCCACACAGCCACAGGTCAGGACCCAGCCCACCCCAAGGTCACCCCAAGGTCACCCCAAGGCCACCCCAAGGTCACCCCAAGGTCACCCCAAGACCACCCCAAGGCCACCGGGGAAGAGCCAAACCCAGCCCCAGGTGCCACCAACCCAGGTCCAGGTGACCCAAAAACCATTTCAAGAAGATCCAAAAGCAGCTCAAGAAGATCCAAAAGCAGCTCAAGGAGACCCAAAACCATCTCAAGAAGATCCAAAAGCAGCTCAAGACCCAAAACCATCTCAAGAAGATCCAAAACCATCTCATGAAGACCCAAAACCATCTCAAGAAGATCCAAAACCATCTCATGAAGATCCAAAACCATCTCATGAAGATCCAAAAGCAGCTCAAGGAGACCCAAAAGCAGCTCAAGACCCAAAACCATCTCAAGGAGATCCAAAAGCAGCTCAAGGAGACCCAAAACCATCTCAAGAAGATCCAAAAGCAGCTCAAGGAGACCCAAAAGCAGCTCAAGGAGACCCAAAAGCAGCTCAAGGAGACCCAAAAGCAGCTCAAGAAGACCCAAAACCATCTCAAGGAGACCCAAAAGCAGCTCAAGGAGATCCAAAACCATCTCAAGGAGACCCAAAAGCAGCTCAAGGAGACCCAAAACCATCTCAAGAAGACCCAAAAGCAGCTCAAGGAGATCCAAAACCATCTCAAGGAGACCCAAAAGCAGCTCAAGGAGATCCAAAAGCATCTCAAGGAGACCCAAAAGCAGCTCAAGGAGACCCAAAAGCAGCTCAAGGAGACCCAAAACCAGCTCAAGGAGACCCAAAACCATCTCAAGGAGACCCAAAAGCAGCTCAAGGAGACCCAAAAGCAGCTCAAGGAGATCCAAAACCATCTCATGAAGATCCAAAAGCAGCTCAAGGAGACCCAAAAGCAGCTCAAGGAGACCCAAAAGCAGCTCAAGGAGACCCAAAAGCAGCTCAAGGAGACCCAAAACCATCTCAAGGAGACCCAAAAGCAGCTCAAGGAGACCCAAAAGCAGCTCAAGGAGACCCAAAAGCAGCTCAAGGAGACCCAAAAGCAGCTCAAGGAGATCCAAAAGCAGCTCAAGGAGACCCAAAAGCAGCTCAAGAAGATCCAAAAGCAGCTCAAGGAGACCCAAAAGCAGCTCAAGAAGATCCAAAAGCAGCTCAAGACCCAAAACCATCTCAAGAAGATCCAAAACCATCTCAAGGAGACCCAAAAGCAGCTCAAGGAGACCCAAAAGCAGCTCAAGGAGACCCAAAACCATCTCAAGGAGACCCAAAAGCAGCTCAAGAAGACCCAAAAGCAGCTCAAGGAGACCCAAAAGCAGCTCAAGGTGACCCAAAACCATCTCAAGAAGACCCAAACCCACCTCATGGAGACCCCAAACCATCTCCACGAAGACCTCCAAGCCTTGGCCACCTCCCTGAAGCCCTTGGGACCACCTCCAGCCCCTGGCACCTCCAGGGCTGCTCCCCCAGGGTGGTCCCCACCCCCTGAGGTGTCCTCCAAGGCCACCAGGAAGCCCTCCCCAGGCCCCCACCCAGCTCCACCTCTTTCCTCAGGACCTTCTGGGAGGAGAAGACCTCTCCAGGAGGACCTTCCCCAAGCCCCACCTGGTGACACAGCTCCAGGAGAGCCACCCCTGGTGGCCAGGCTGGTAGGACCTGCTCCTGGGTGGCTCCTCCTGGCTCCAAGGTGGAGCCAAGGCTGCCAGGAGAAGGCCTGAGGTCAGGAGGAAGGAGGTGAGGACATCCCTGAGGAATGTGAGGACCTTCCAAACCCCCCTGGAGATGTCCTCCTGAGCTTCTGGGGCTTTGGAGGCATCTCCCCAGGCTTTAGGTGGCCTCAGGAGCATCTCCCCAGGCTTTAGGTGGCCTCAGGAGCATCTCCCCAGGCTTTAGGAGGCCTCAGGAGCATCTCCCCAGGCTTTAGGTGGCCTCAGGAGCATCTCCCCAGGCTTTAGGTGGCCTCAGGAGCATCTCCCCAGGCTTTAGGTGGCCTCAGGAGCATCTCCCCAGGCTTTAGGAGGCCTCAAGAGCATCTCCCCAGGCTTTAAGTGATCTTCTCCATCAAGAGATGGAGACCCAGCCCCCAAGGAAGCCACCAAGGTCCAACCTTTGACCTTCTCCAACCTTTGACCTTCTCCAACCTTTGACCTTCTCCAACCTTTGACCTTCACCTTGTGGACCTCCAACTGTTGACCTTCTCCAACCTCTGCCCTTCTCCATGAGGGCCTCCAACCTCTGACCACCTCCATGAGGACCTCCAACCTCTGACCTTCTCCAGAAGGCTCCATGAGGACCTCCAACCTCTGACCACCTCCATCAAGACCTCCAACCTCTGACCTTCTCCATGAGGGCCTCCAACCTTTGACCTTCTCCATGAGGACCTCCAACCTCTGACCTTCTCCAGGAGGACCTCCAACCTCTGACCTTCTCCAACCTCTGACCACCTCCATGAGGACCTCCAACCTCTGACCTTCTCCAGAAGGCTCCATGAGGACCTCCAACCTTTGACCTTCTCCATCAAGACCTCCAAGCTCTGCCCATCTCCAGGAGGACCTCCAACCTCTGACCACCTCCATCAAGACCTCCAACCTCTGACCACCTCCATCAAGACCTCCAACCTCTGACTACCTCCATCAAGACCTCCAACCTCTGACCTTCTCCATGAGGACCTCCAACCTCTGACCTTCTCCATGAGGACCTCCAACCTCTGACCTTCTCCAACCTCTGACCACCTCCATGAGGACCTCCAACCTCTGACCTTCACCTTGAGGACCTCCAACCTCTGCCCTTCTCCATGAGGACCTCCAACCTCTGCCCTTCTCCAACCTCTGACCACCTCCATGAGGACCTCCAACCTCTGACCTTCTCCAGAAGGCTCCATGAGGACCTCCAACCTTTGACCTTCTCCATCAAGACCTCCAAGCTCTGCCCATCTCCATGAGGACCTCCAACCTCTGACCTTCTCCAACCTTTAACCTTCTCCAGGAGGACCTCCAACCTCTGACCTTCTCCAGGAGGACCTCCAACCTCTGACCTTCTCCAGGAGGACCTCCAAGCTCTGCCCATCTCCAGGAGGACCTCCCAGGTGGCTCCCAGCCCAGGTGGCTCCGGTCCAGGCCGGCTGCCCTCAGCCTCCTGTTGGGACATCGGAATTTGGAGCTGGGCCTGGGACTGGTTCCTACTGGTGGGACTGGTTCCTGCTGGTGGGACCTCACTTGGACCTTGGGTGGGGGTGGGAGACGCCCAAGCTGCTGGAATCTGTCCCCATCCGGTCCTGGAGCTGCTGCCAGCACCTGGGTGGGTGGCAACCACCTGGAGAGCTTCAAAGCCTTGGGTGGGACACCAAGGGTTGGCCTCCAGGGCTTGGAGGGCAACCAGGAGGAGCTGGAAGCCACCAAGCTCCTTGGAGGCATCTCAGAGGCTTCCTTGGAGGCATCTCAGAGGCTTCTGGGGGCAACCAGGAGGGGCTGGAAGCCACCAAGCTCCTTGGAGGCATCTCAGAGGCTTCCTTAGAGACATCTCAGAGGCTTCTGGGGGCAACCAGGAGGGGCTGGAAGCCACCAAGCTCCTTGGAGGCATCTCAGAGGCTTCCTTGGAGGCATCTCAGAGGCTTCTGGGGGCAACCAGGAGGGGCTGGAAGCCACCAAGCTCCTTGGAAGCATCTCAGAGGCTTCCTTGGAGGCATCTCAGAGGCTTCCTCAAGCTCCCATGGTGGAAGGTCAACAGAGGTCCTGGAGACCACCCCCAGGTGGTGGAACCCAGAAGCCCCCCAAGAGGTCTTCAGCCATGCCCCAAGGTCAACCTCTCCAAGGTCATGACCTTGGACCTCCTCCCCAGGCCAAGAAGGACCCAAAGGAGGTCACCTCCAAGGGGCTGGAGACCTTCAGCTCACTGAGGTCCTCCTTCAGCTGAGGTGGCCCTGGAGGTGCCACCACCACCACCCCCACACCAAGGAGATGAAGGCCAAAGGAGGTTGGACCTCGGCCAAGCCTTCTCCTGACCCTTCCCAGCAGGCAGGAGATGACTTCTGCCCAGCCCAGCTCCTCCCATCCTGTCCCAGCTCCATCACCATCATCATCATCATCATCATCATCATCATCACCATCACCATCATCACCATCATCATCATCATCACCATCATCAGCAGCAGCATCACCACCAGCATCATCTCCAGCCTCATCCTGTCCCACCTCATCTCCCCAGCTGAGGTCATCTCCACCTTGGCCCCCCCTGGCCCAACAGCTCCAGCTCCATCTTCACCCTCAGCTCCACCTCCATCTCCACCTCCTTCTCCTTCTCCATCTCCATTCCACCTCCACTCCATCTCCCACCTTCCTCCATCTCCACCTCCACCTCCTTCTCCTTCTTCTCCATCTCCATTCCACCTCCAACTCCATCTCCCCACCCTTCTCCTCCATCTCCACCTCCACCTCCTTCTCCTTCTCCTTCTCCATCTCCATCTCCACCTCCATCTCCACCTCCATTCCACCTCCATCTCCTTCTCCTTCTCCATCTCCACCTCAACCTCCACTTCCACCTCTGTCTCCATCTCCTTCTCCTCCATCTCCATTTCCACCTCCACCTCCTTCTCCTTCTCAACCTCCACTTCCACCTCCATCTCCACCTCCACCTCCATCTTCTTCTCCTCCATCTCCACCTCCACCTCCACCTCCACCTCCATCTCCACCTCCACCTCCATCTCCACCTCCACCTCCATCTCCACCTCCATCTCCATCTCCATCTCCATCTCCACCTCCATCTCCATCTCCACCTCCACCTCCATCTCCACCTCCATCTCCACCTCCATCTCCATCTCCACCTCCACCTCCATCTCCACCTCCACCTCCACCTCCATCTCCACCTCCATCTCCACCTCCATCTCCACCTCCATCTCCACCTCCACCTCCATCTCCATCTCCACCTCCACCTCCACCTCCATCTCCACCTCCACCTCCACCTCCATCTCCACCTCCACCTCCATCTCCATCTCCATCTCCACCTCCACCTCCATCTCCACCTCCACCTCCATCTCCATCTCCACCTCCACCTCCATCTCCATCTCCACCTCCATCTCCACCTCCATCTCCATCTCCACCTCCATCTCCATCTCCACCTCCTTCTCCTCCATCTCCACCTCCATCTCGACCTCCATCTCCTTCTTCTTCTCCATCTCCACCTCCATCTCCTTCTCCTCCATCTCCACCTCCATCTCCTTCTCCTCCATCTCCATCTCCATCACCATTCCACCTCCTTCTTCTTCTCCATCTCCACTTCCAACTCCTTCTCCATCTCCTCCTTCTTCTCCTCCATCTCCACTTCCAACTCCATCTCCACCTCCACCTCCCTCTCCCTCTCCTCCCTCTCCCCCTCCCTGCTCCTCACCTTCTCCACCTTCATCGCTTTGCCCTTGGGCCTCTGCTGGGTTGGTCACCGAGAGGATGAGGATGGAGATGAAGAGGAAGGTCCCATGGCCACCAAGAGCCATCCCTGGAGCAGAGAAACCAAAGAGGATCAGGAGAGAAGCTCCCAGGAGGTCCACCAGGGCCTGAAGGATCTCCAGCAGGAGCTCAAGGAGGTCCACCAGGGGCTGAAGGACCTCCCAAGGTTTCTATTCCCACCTCCCCCACCCTCCAAGGAGCAACATCTCAAGGTCTTGGCCACCAGGGATGGCCTTGGCCACCACCATGATGGTCTTGGACCACCAAGAAGGTTTTGGCCATCACCAGGAAGGTCTTGGCCACCATGAAGAAGACCTTGACCACCACCAAGAAGACCTTGACCACCACCAAGAAGGTCTTGGCCACCACCATGAAGTTCTTGACCACCTTGAAGCCCTTGACCACCACTATGAAGACCTTGGACCACCAAGAAGTTCTTGAGCACCACCATGGAGGTCTTGGCCACCACCCAGAAGGTCTTGGCCACCACCATGGAGGTCTTGGCCACCACCCTGAAGACCTTGCACCACCAAGAAGTTCTTGGCCACCACCCTGAAGACCTTGGACCACTACCAAGATGGAGGTCTTGGCCTCCAGGGATGGCCTTGGCCACCACCATGGAGGTCTTGGCCACCACCAAGAAGGTCTTGGCCACCACCCTGAAGACCTTGGCCACCACCCAGAAGGCCTTGGCCACCACCAGGAAGACCTTGGACCACCAAGAAGGTCTTGGCCACCACCAAGAAGGTCTTGGCCACCACCATGAAGGTCTTGGCCACCAGGGATGGCCTTGGCCACCACCAAGAAGGTCTTGGCCACCAGGGATGGCCTTGGCCACCACCATGGAGGTCTTGGCCACCACCCAGAAGGTCTTGGCCACCAGGAGGGACTCACCAGGAGCAGCAGAGCAGCAGCAGCAGGTCCAGGCTGGAGCAGCTGAGCAGCTCCTGGCAGCTCCTGGACCTCTCTTATGGGGCAGGGGTGGGGCCAGGGCGGGGCCGGAAGTGAGTCAGGGCCTGGGCGTGGCACAGGGCGGGGCAGGAGGTGGCACTGCCAGGCGGGGGGGGGGGGGGGGGTTGGGGGTGGCACCTCCAAGGGCTTCAGGAGATCTTCTCTGGGGACCTCCTCGGGCAGAGAGGGACTTGGGGACCCTGCTGGGGGCGTGAGGGGACCCCAAGAGGCCACCAAGGGGACCTCAGGAGGCCACCAAGGGCCACCAAGAGATCACCAGGGACCACCAGATGCCACCAAGTGCCACCAGATGCCACCAAGGGCCACCAGATGCCACCAAGGGCCACCAAGGGTCCACCAAGGGCCACCAGATGCCACCAAGGGACCACCAAGGGCCACCAGATGCCACCAAGGGTCCACCAAGGGACCACCAAGGGCCACCAGATGCCACCAAGGGACCACCAGATGCCACCAAGGGACCACCAAGGGTCCACCAAGTGCCACCAGATGCCACCAAGGGACCACCAGATGCCACCAAGTGCCACCAAGGGCCACCAGATGCCACCAAAGGGCCACCAAGAGATCACCAGGGACCACCAGATGCCACCAAGTGCCACCAAGGGTCCACCAAGTGCCACCAGATGCCACCAAGGGACCAACAGATGCCACCAAGGGCCACCAGATGCCACCAAGGGACCAACAGATGCCACCAAGGGACCACCAAGAGATCACCAGGGGCCACCAGATGCCACCAAAGGGCCACCAAGAGATCACCAGGGACCACCAGATGCCACCAAGTGCCACCAAGGGTCCACCAAGGGCCACCAGATGCCACCAAGGGACCACCAAGAGATCACCAGGGACCACCAGATGCCACCAAGGGACCACCAGATGCCACCAAGAGGCCACCAGATGCCACCAAGGGACCACCAGATGCCACCAAGGGACCACCAAGGGTCCACCAAGGGCCACCAGATGCCACCAAGGGCCACCAAGAGATCACCAGGGACCACCAGATGCCACCAAGGGTCCAGCAAGGGACCACCAAGGGCCACCAGATGCCACCAAGGGACCACCAGATGCCACCAAGGGACCACCAAGAGATCACCAGGGGCCACCAGATGCCACCAAAGGGCCACCAAGAGATCACCAGGGACCACCAGATGCCACCAAGTGCCACCAAGGGTCCACCAAGGGCCACCAGATGCCACCAAGGGACCACCAGATGCCACCAAGGGACCACCAAGAGATCACCAGGGACCACCAGATGCCACCAAGGGACCACCAGATGCCACCAAGAGGCCACCAAGGGCCACCAGATGCCACCAAGAGGCCACCAAGGGACCACCAAGGCCTTGGAGGTTGGGCAGGGGTTGGTGGCCCCTGGGTGGCAGCAGTGCCACACCCAGGCTGGTTTGGGGACCTTAATGAGGGCAACTGGGAGGGGACTGGGAGGGGACTGGGAGGACTGGTCCAGGCCATGCCCTTGGCCCCAGGGCTGCCCCTGGCACTGTCCCCAACCTGCCACCACCGCTGGGCACCTTGGGGGGGGGCACTTGGGCCACCACCAGCTGCCACCCAAGGGTCACCAAGAGGTCACCCAGAGGCCACCAAGGGACCTCCAAGGACCACCAAGAGGCCACCAAGGACCACCAAGGGTCACCAAGGACCACCAAGGGTCACCAAGGGACCTCCAAGGGCCACCAAGAGGCCACCAGGTGCCACCAAGGGACCTCCAAGGACCACCAAGGGTCACCAAGGACCACCAAGGGACCTCCAAGGGCCACCAAGAGGCCACCAGGTGCCACCAAGGGTCACCAAGGACCACCAAGGGACCTCCAAGGGCCACCAAGAGGCCACCAGGTGCCACCAAGGGTCACCAAGGGACCTCCAAGGGCCACCAAGAGGCCACCAGGTGCCACCAAGGGTCACCAAGGGCCACCAACGGACCTCCAAGGACCACCAAGAGGCCACCAAGGACCACCAAGAGTCACCAAGGGACCTCCAAGGACCACCAAGAGGCCACCAAGGGTCACCAAGAGGCCACCAAGGACCACCAAGAGCCACCAAGGACCTCCAAGGGCTACCAAGGGACCTCCAAGGGCCACCAAGAGGCCACCAGGTGCCACCAAGGGTCACCAAGGGACCTCCAAGGACCACCAAGAGGCCACCAAGGGTCACCAAGGGCCACCAAGGACCACCAAGGGCCACCAAGAGGCCACCAAGGACCTCCAAGGGTCACCAAGAGGCCATCAGATGCCACCAGGGTGCCACCAAGGGCCACCAGGTGCCACCAAGGGGCCACCAAGGGTCACCAAGGGACCTCCAAGGGACCTCTAAGGACCACCAAGAGGCCACCAAGGACCACCAAGGGTCACCAAAGGACCTCCAAGGGCCACCAAGGGACCTCCAAGGGCCACCAAGAGGCCACCAGGTGCCACCAAGGGTCACCAAGAGGCCACCAAGGGTCACCAAGAGGCCACCAAGGGACCTCCAAGGGCCACCAAGAGGCCACCAGGTGCCACCAAGGGTCACCAAGGGTCACCAAGGGACCTCCAAGGGCCACCAAGAGGCCACCAGGTGCCACCAAGGGTCACCAAGGGTCACCAAGGGTCACCAAGGGACCTCCAAGGGACCTCTAAGGACCACCAAGAGGCCACCAAGGACCACCAAGGCTCACCAAGGGACCTCCAAGGGCCACCAAGAGGCCACCAGATACCACCAGGGTGCCACCAAGGGCCAGCAGGTGCCACCAAGAGGCCACCAAGGGACCTCCAAGGGCCACCAAGAGGCCACCAGGTGCCACCAAGGGTCACCAAAGGACCTCAAAGGGCCACCAAATACCACCAGGGTGCCACCAGATGCCACCAAGAGGCCACCAAGGGACCTCCAAGGGACCACCAAGGGTCACCAAGAGGCCACCAAGGACCACCAAGGGTCACCAAGGACCACCAAGGGTCACCAAGGGCCACCAAGGGACCTCCAAAGACCACCAAGAGGCCACCAAGGGTCAGCAAGGGACCTCCAAGGGCCACCAAGTGCCACCAAGGGTCACCAAGGACCACCAAGGGTCACCAAGGGCCACCAAGGGACCTCCAAGGGCCACCAAGAGGCCACCAAGGACCACCAAGAGTCACCAAGGGACCTCCAAGGGCTACCAAGGGACCTCCAAGGGCCACCAAGAGGCCACCAGGTGCCACCAAGGGACCTCCAAGGACCACCAAGAGGCCACCAAGGGTCACCAAGAGGCCACCAAGGACCACCAAGAGGCCACCAAGGACCTCCAAGGGTCACCAAGAGGCCATCAGATGCCACCAGGGTGCCACCAAGGGCCACCAGGTGCCACCAAGAGGCCACCAAGAGGCCACCAAGGGACCTCCAAGGGCCACCAAGAGGCCACCAGGTGCCCAGCAGTGGTGGCAGGGTGGGGACAATGCCAGGGGCAGCCCTGGGGCCAAGGGTGGGGCCTGGACCAGTCCTCCCAGTGCCTCCCAGTTCCATCCCAGTACCTCCCAGTTCCATCCCAGTGCCTCCCAGCTCCATCCCAGTTGCTCCCAGTCCCACCCCAGTCCCTCCCAGCTCCATCCCAGTTGCTCCCAGTCCCTCCCAGTTCCACCCCAGTCCCTCCCACTGCCTCCCAGTTCAATCCCAGTCCATCCTAGTCCACCCCAGTTGCTCCCAGTTCCAACCCAGTTCATCCCAGTTCCATCCTAATCCTCCCGAGTTGCTCCCAGTTACTCCCAGTTCCATCCCAGTCCAACCCAGTTCATCCCAGTTCCATCCTAATCCTCCCGAGTTGCTCCCAGCACCTCCCAGTTCCATCCCAGTTACTCCCAGTTCCATCCCAGTTACTCCCAGTTCCATCCTAATCCTCCCGAGTTGCTCCCAGTGCCTCCCAGTTCGATCCCAGTCCCTCTCAGTTGCTCCCAGTTCGATCCCAGTTGCCCTTAGTTCGATCCCAATCCCTCCCAGTCCCCCAACCAGTTCCCCCAGTCCCTCCCAGTTCCCTCCCAGTAGCTCTGCCCTGAGTCATCTGCAGCCGGGGCCGGGGCTGGGCTCGCTGCAGCCAATCAGGAGCGAGGTCATTAAGGGGCAGCAATTAGCGCTAATTAATTAATTAATCGGTGCCAATTAAGGGCGGGGGCCGCGCCCAGGCTGCTTGGCAAGGGAGAGGGGGGAGGGGTAATTAATTAAGGGTGGTTAATTAGGGGGATTAATTAATGGGGGATTAATTCGGGGGGATTAATTAGCTGCTATTAATTGGGGGAACCAATGAAGGTGATTAATTAGGTGGTATTAAATAGGTGGTATTAATGGAGGTGATTAATTAGAGAGGGATTAAGGGAGCTGATTAATTAGGGGTTATTAATGGGGGGGCTTAATTAGAAGGCTGATTAATCTGCTGTTGTTAGGATAATTAATTAGAGGGATTAATGGGGGATAATTAAGCATTATTAACTGGGCTGATTAGAAGACAACAGGGTGATTAATTAGAAGGGATTAATAGGGCAACTAACTTCCATTAATTAGAGAACTAATGAGGCAATTAATTAGCTACCATTAATTAGAAGGGGATAATGAGGCAATTAATTAGCTACCATTAATTAGAGGGGAGCTAATGGGGCAATTAATCAGCTACCATTAATTAGAGCAGGGCTAATGAGGCAATTAATTAGCCGCCATTAATTAGAGCAAGGCTAATGAGGCAATTAATCAGCTGCCAATAATTAGGGTAGGGCTAATGAGGCAATTAATTATCCGCCATTAATTACAGCAGGGCTAATGAGGCAATTAATTAGCTGCCATTAATTAGAGCAGGGCTAATGAGGCAATTAATTAGCTGCCATTAATTAGAGGAGAGGTAATGAGGCAATTAATCAGCTACCATTAATTAGAGCACGGCTAATGAGGCAATTAATTAGCCACCATTAATTAGAAGGAAGCTAATGGGGCAATTAATCAGCTACCATTAATTAGAGCAGAGCTAATGAGGCAATTAATTAGCCACCATTAATTAGAAGAAAGCTAACGGGGCAATTAATCAGCTACCATTAATTAGAGCAGCGGTAATGAGGCAATTAATTAGCCACCATTAATTAGAAGGAAGCTAATGGGGCAATTAATCAGCTACCATAAATTAGAGCAGGGCTAATGAGGCAATTAATTAGCTGCCATTAATTAGAGGGGAGCTAATAGGGCAATTAATCAGCTACCATTAATTAGAGCAGGGCTAATAAGGCAATTAATTAGCCACCATTAATTAGAGCAGGGCTAATGAGGCAATTAATTAGCCTCCATTAATTAGAGGGGAGCTAATAGGGCAATTAATCAGCTACCATTAATTTGAGCAGGGCTAATGAGGTAATTAATTAGCTGCCATTAATTAGAGCAGGGCTAATGAGGCAATTAATTAGCTGCCATTAATTAGAAGGAAGCTAATGGGGCAATTAATCAGCTACCATTAATTAGAGCAGAGCTAATGAGGCAATTAATTAGCCACCATTAATTAGAAGAAAGCTAACGGGGCAATTAATCAGCTACCATTAATTAGAGCAGCGGTAATGAGGCAATTAATTAGCCACCATTAATTAGAAGGAAGCTAATGGGGCAATTAATCAGCTACCATAAATTAGAGCAGGGCTAATGAGGCAATTAATTAGCTGCCATTGATTAGAGGGAAGCTAATAGGGCAATTAATCAGCTACCATTAATTAGAGCAGGGCTAATAAGGCAATTAATTAGCCACCATTAATTAGAGCAGGGCTAATGAGGCAATTAATTAGCCTCCATTAATTAGAGGGGAGCTAATAGGGCAATTAATCAGCTACCATTAATTTGAGCAGGGCTAATGAGGCAATTAATTAGCTGCCATTAATTAGAGCAGGGCTAATGAGGCAATTAATTAGCTGCCATTAATTAGAGGGGAGGTAATGGGGCAATTAATCAGCTGCCATTAATTAGAGCAGGGCTAATGAGGCAATTAATCAGCTGCCATTAATTAGAGCAGGGCTAATGAGGCAATTAATCAGCTACCATTAATTAGAAGGAAGCTAATGGGGCAATTAATCAGCTACCATTAATTAGAGCAGGGCTAATGAGGCAATTAATTAGCTGCCATTAATTAGAGGGGGACTAATTAGCCACCATCCATGGGGGGGTAGTGCAGTGGGAATCAATCAGGGCCCTGTCCCCACTGCCCGCCCCCCTCATTTGCATAACCATGCCCACACACCAACCAAAACCGCTTTATTTTTGCCATTTACATAGCCACGCCCCCGCCTTGCCTTCATTTGCATACAGGGCGGGAAGCCTCTCCACAGCCCTCTATAGTCCCTCCCAGTCGCCTTCCAATCCCTCCCAGTCGCCTTCCAATCCCTCCCAGTTGCTCCCAATCCCTCCCAGTCGCCTCCCAATCCCTCCCAGTCACCTCCCAGCCCCTCCCAATCTCTTCCCAGTCCCTCCCAGTTCCCCCCCCCCCCTAGAAGTCCCAGATGTTGAGGGCTCCCCGCACCTGGCCCAGCCCTGCCAGCCTCTTCCTCAGGCTCCTTCCACTCCTCCCAACCACCTCCACCTCCACCTCCTGCCCCTGGCCACCCCCAGGGCCTGCCCCAAGCCCCCCAGGACCTGCCCCAAGCCCCCCAGGGCCTTCTTCTCCTCCAGGACCACCTCCAGGACCTCCACCTCCAAGACCTCCACACCCAGCATCTCCACGACCGCAGCCACAACCCCCAGGACCTCCCCCACCCCCTCCAGGGCCACCTCCGAGACCTCCACCACACCCCCCAGGACCACCTCCAAGACCTCCATCACCTCCCCCACCCCCTCCAGGACCACCTCCGAGACCTCCAGGACCTCCCCCACCCCCTCCAGGACCACCTCCGAGCCCTCCATCACCTCCACCACCCCCTCCAGGACCACCTCCGAGCCCTCCATCACCTCCACCACCCCCCCCAAGCCCCCACCCTTGGCCTGCCAACCCCAACCCCCTCTTGCCCAACCCCACCTTGGGCCTCCCCTTCTCCAGGGCGGCCAGGAGGACGCAGGCCTTGCACAGGCCCTGGCTGGAGGCGAAGCCGCAGCGGCCGCAGGCCCCCAGCCCCTTGGAAGCCACCTGAGATGCCACCGCCAAGGCCCGGGAGGAGTGGCCCAGGGCTGCCACCGAGCTGCTCCTGGTGGCCTCCAGCTCCTTCAGGAGGCCTCTGGGGTGGCCCCGGAAGGCGTGGGGGGCGTAGAGGCACTCGGTGCTGACGTAGGTCAGGCCCTGGTAGTGGGCGTAGAGGACGATCTCCTTCTCGTAGCAGTGCCGCAGGGGCTTCAGCCGAGGAACCGGCGGCCAAGGGGGCGCCACTGAGCCCCCCGGGGGGGCGCCAGCAGGGGGGCAGGAGGTGTTATGGGGTCTAGGGGAGGTCCCGAGGGGCTCGGGGGAGGTTTGGGGGCCGCGGGAGGAGGGCTTGGGGGGGTTTGGGGTGGTGGGAAGTATCTGGGGGGGGTTGGCGGGGGTCCGCGTTGGGTTGCTGGGGGTCTCCCTTGGCTGCTTGGTGTGCCTGCTGGTCTTTATGGACCTCCTGGGGGTCTCCACGGGGCTTCTGGGGGTCTGCAATGGGTTCCTGGGGGTCTCCATAGGGTTTGGAGGTATCTCAGGAGGGTTCCTGGTGGTCTGTGTGGACTCCTCAGTGTCCCTGGTGGTCTCCATGGAGCTCCTGGTGCTCTCCATGGCGTTCCTGGTGGCCTCCATAGGGTTTGGAGGTATCTCAGGAGGGTTCCTGGTGGTCTCTGTGGACTTCTCAGTGCCTCTGGTGGCCTCTATGGAGCTCCTGGTGGTCTCCATAGCGTTCCTGGTGGTCTCCATGGGGTTTGGAGGTATCTCAGGAGAGTTCCTGGTGGTCTCTGTGGACTCCCCAGTGCCCCTGGTGGCCTCTATGGAGCTCCTGGTGGCCTCCATGGGGTTTGGAGGTATCTCAGGAGGGTTCCTGGTGGTCTGTGTGGGGTCCTCAGTGTCCCTGGTGGTCTCTATGGACCTCCTGGTGGTCTCCATGTTGCTCCTGGTGGTCTCCATGGCGTTCCTGGTGGCCTCCATAGGGTTTGGAGGTATCTCAGGAGGGTTCCTGGTGGTCTCTGTGGACTTCTCAGTGCCCCTGGTGGCCTCTATGGAGCTCCTGGTGCTCTCCATAGGGTTTGAAGATATCTCAGGAGGGTTCCTGGTGGTCTCTGTGGACTCCCCAGTGCCCCTGGTGGCCTCTATGGAGCTCCTGGTGGTCTCCATGGCGTTCCTGGTGGTCTCCATGGGGTTTGGAGGTATCTCAGGAGAGTTCCTGGTGGTCTCTGTGGACTCCCCAGTGCCCCTGGTGGCCTCTATGGAGCTCCTGGTGGCCTCCATGGGGTTTGGAGGTATCTCAGGAGGGTTCCTGGTGGTCTGTGTGGGGTCCTCAGTGTCCCTGGTGGTCTCCATGTTGCTCCTGGTGGTCTCCATGGCGTTCCTGGTGGCCTCCATAGGGTTTGGAGGTATCTCAGGAGGGTTCCTGGTGGTCTCTGTGGACTTCTCAGTGCCCCTGGTGGCCTCTATGGAGCTCCTGGTGCTCTCCATAGGGTTTGAAGATATCTCAGGAGGGTTCCTGGTGGTCTCTGTGGACTCCCCAGTGCCCCTGGTGGCCTCTATGGAGCTCCTGGTGGTCTCCATGGCGTTCCTGGTGGTCTCCATGGGGTTTGGAGGTATCTCAGGAGGGTTTCTGGAGGTCTCTGTGGACTCCTCAGTGTCCCTGGTGGTCTCTATGGACCTCCTGGTGGTCTCCATGTTGCTCCTGGTGGTCTCCATGGCGTTCCTGGTGGCCTCCATGGGGTTTGGAGGTATCTCAGGAGGGTTCCTGGTGGTCTGTGTGAGCTCCTCGCTGTCCTTGGTGGTCTCCATGGACCTCCTGGTGCTCTCCATGGGGTTTGGAGATATCTTGGGGGAGTTCCTGGTGGTCTGCGTGGGGTCCTCAGTGCCCCTGGTGGTCTCTATGGAGCTCCTGGTGCTCTCCATGGCGTTCCTGGTGGCCTCCATAGGGTTTGGAGGTATCTCAGGAAGGTTCCTGGTGGCGTGTGTGGACTCCTCAGTGCCCCTGGTGGCCTCTATGGAGCTCCTGGTGGTCTCCATGGGGGTCCTGGTGGTCTCTATGGAGCTCCTGGTGGTCTCCATGGGGCTCCTGGTGGTCTCCATGGGGGTCCTGGTGGTCCCCAAGGGGGTCCTGGTGGCCCCTGGGGGCTTCCTGGTGGCCTCGCTGGCCGCCCGCCGCAGCCTGGCCACGTCCCCCCGCAGGAGGTTCATCAGCAGGGTCTCGGCGATGTCGTCTGCGTTGTGCCCTGCGGCCACCGGGGGGCGCCAGAGGGCAGAGCTCAGCCCCACCCCCCACTGCCAGTGGCCTCCCAGGCCCATCCCAACCCCGACCCAGTCCCTCCCGATCCCTTCCACTCCCTCCCAATCCCCTTCCAGTCCCTCCTGATCCTTCCCAGTGCCTCCCCAAACCCCTCCCAGTCCCTCCCAACCCCCTCCCCACTCCCTCCCGACCCCTCCCCACTCCCACCCGACCCCTCCCAACCCCTCCCCACTCCCTCCCAGTCCCCTCCCACTCCCTCCCGATCCCCTCCCAACCCTCCCCACACCCTCCCACTCCCTCCCACCCCCTCCCAATCCTCCCCACACCCTCCCAACCCCCTCCCCCACCCTCCCCACTCCCTCCCACCCCCCCTCCCCCCATCCTCCCCCCACCCTCCCACCCCTCCCATCCCCTCCCACTCCCTCCTCATCCCCTCCCCACTCCCTCCCACCCCCCTCCCCCATCCTCCCCCACTCCCTCCCAACCCCCTCCCCATCCTCCCCACTCCCTCCCAACCCCCTCCCCCCCTCCCCCACCCCCCCCCCACCCCCTCCCCACCCCCTCCCCACCCTCCCCCCACCCCCTCCCCCCCCTCCCCCCCCCCCCACCCCCTCCCCACCCCCCCCACCCCCCTCCCACCCCCTCCCCACCCCCCCCCCCCCCCCTCCCCCACCCCCTCCCCATCCTCCCCACACCCTCCCAACCCCCTCCCCATCCTCCCCACACCCTCCCAGTCCCCTCCCACTCCCTCCTGATCCCCTCCCTACTCCCTCCCAACCCCTCCCCATCCTCCCCACACCCTCCCAACCCCCTCCCCCAACTCCCCCCCCCTCCCCCTCCCCCCCTCACCCGTGGCGATCCAATCCACCCCCAGGGCCCGGGCTCCCCTCTCCAGGGCCTGCCGGCGGAAGACGCCGCAGAAGGTGCAGCGGGACCCCCCCCGGGCCAGCCCGGCGGCCCCCAGCTCGTCCACGCTCCAGCCGAAGAGCTGCCGGTGGGAGAGGAGCAGCAGGGGCAGCCCCCCCCGGGCCCCCCGCACCGCCCCCAGGGCCGCCTCCCGGTACCCGGCGATGCCTTCGTCCACCGACAGCAGGAGGAAGCGGTAGCCCCGCCCCCCGGAGGCCACGCCCCTTCCTTCGCCGGCTCCGCCCCCCAGCCGCCCGTTCAGCCGGGCCAGCAGGTGAGCCAGGACCGAGGAGTCCTTCCCCCCCGAGGCGGCGATGGCCACCGAGCTGCCCGGGGAGGGGGTCTGGGGAGGGGGGTGGGGGGTGGGGAAGGGGTTAAGGGGGTCGTGGAGGGGGGTTTGGGGGAGTGGGGAGGGGGTTAAGGGGGTCGTGGGGGGGGGTTTGCAGGTGGGGTGGGGGTTAAAGGGGTTCTGAGTGGGGGTTTGGGGGGTGGGGTGGGGGTTAAGGGGGTCGTGGGGGGGGTTTGGGGGAGTGGGGAAGGGGTTAAGGGGGTCGTGGGGGGGGTTTGGGGGAGTGGGGAGGGGGTTAAGGGGGTCGTGGGGGGGGGTTTGGGGGGTGGGGAAGGGGGTTAAGGGGGTCGTGGGGGGGGGTTTGGGGGGTGGGGAAGGGGTTAAGGGGGTCCGTGGGGGGGGTTGGGGGAGTGGGAGGGGTTTAGGGGGTCGTGGGGGGGGTTTGGGGGGTGGGGAAGGGGTTAAGGGGGTCCTTGGGAGGGGTTTGGGGGTCCTGGGGAGGAGTTTGGGGGGTGGGGAAGGGAGGTTGGGGGTCCTGGGGGGGAGTTTGGGGGTGCTGGGGGAGGTCCTGAAGGACCTTTTGGGTGTCCTGGGGGGATCTGGGGGGGTCCTGAAGGACTTTTTGGGGGTCTTGGGGGGATTTGGGGGGGTCCTGAAGGACCTTTCGGGGGTCCTGGGGGGATCTGGGGGGGTCCTGAAGGACCTTTTGGGGGTCCTGGGAGGTGTCCCAGAAGGTTTGTGGTGTTCCTAAGGGAGCTTGGGAAGGCTCCTGGAGGAGCTGACAAAGTTCTGGGGGGTCCCGGGGGGTCTCGTGGGGAGGTTCCGGGGGGTCCCGGGGGGTTTTGGGGGTCCCCCGGGGGGCTTCGGGGAGCACCGGGGGGGTCCCGGCGACTCCAGAGCTCCGGCCAGCTCCGGGGGTGCCCCAGGGAGAGGTTTCTGGGGGGGGTGGGGAAGGGGCTGGGGGGGATGGGAGGCGGGGAGGGGGTCGGGGAGGGTCGCGGGGAATTAGGGGAGGGGTCCCGGGGGGTTTTGGCGGGGGGGGCTCCCCGGTAAAGGCCTGGAAGGCTTCGTCCTCGAAAGCCTGCAGGAAGCAGCGGCGGCAGAGGGGCTCCGAGGTGCGGGGGCGGCGCAGGGCGGCCGCTAGGGGGCAGCGGCGGCAGCGAGGAGCCGGCATGGGGACTGGGAGGGGACTGGGAGGCACTGGGAAAGAAACCAAAAGGAGATGATCAAAACACAAGCAGCTAAGACCTCGCCCAAGCCCCCTCCCCAAATCCCTCTAGGACCCCTCCAGACCCCCCCCAAACCCCCCTAGGACCCCCCCCAAAGCCTTCTAGGCCCCCTCCAGACCCCCCCAAACCCCTCTGGAACCCCTCCAAAGCCCTCTAGGACCTCTCCAGACCCGCCCAAGCCCCCCTAGGACTCCCCCAAAGCCTTCCAGGACCCCTCAAGACCCCTCCCGACCCCTCCCAACCCCCTCAAAAGCTCTCTAGGACCTCCCCACACGCCCCCAACCCCCCCTAAGACCCCCCCAAAGCCTTCTAGGACCCCTCAAGACCCCCCTCCCCTATCCTCACCCTCCCCTAAGACTCACCCCAAGCCCCTCGCAGTCACCACAGGCCCCTCCGGGACCACCCGAGGCCTACCCAGGACTCCCCAAGACCCTCCCTCCCCCCTCCCCCCGAGACCCCCTCAGGACCCCTCCGTGCCCCCCCCCCGAACCTTTCCACCTCCCCCCCGGCCCCGCGTCTCCGTTACCCGGAAGTGGCGCGGGGCTGACGTCGGACGTCACGCACGAGGCGGAGGAGGCGGCGGCGGCGGCGCCGGCTCGGGTCCTGTCCCGGCGTACTCCGCGCGGCTGAGCTTCTTCCCAGCCTCCTCCGCGGCACGCCTCACTTCCGGTCTTCCTGACCAATCGGCGCTGAAGGCAGGCGGGGCCAAAGAGAAGGCCACGCCTTCGGGGTGCCGCGCATTTCGCGCATGCGCGGGGAGGGGAGGGGAACGCAGAGCCTCTGCCAGAGCCTCCCAGTATGGACCAGAGCCCCTCCCAGTATGGACCAGAGCCCCCCCAGAGCCCCTCCCAGTATGGACCAGTGCCCCCCCGAGCCCCTCCCAGTATGGACCAGTGCCTCCCAGTATGGACCAGAGCCCCCCAGAGCCCCTCCCAGTATGGACCAGTGCCTCCCAGTACAGCCTCCCAGTATGGACCAGTGCCTCCCAGTAAAGCCTCCCAGTATGGACCAGTGCCCCCCAGAGCCCCTCCCAGTATGGACCAGTGCCTCCCAGTAAAGCCTCCCAGTATGGACCAGTGCTCCCCGGAGCCCCTCCCAGTGCCTCCCAGTATGGACCAGTGCACCCCAGGGCCCGTCCCAGTAGGGACCAGTGCCTCCCAGTATGAACCAGTGCCCCCCAGAGCCCCTCCCAGTATGGACCAGTGCCTACCAGTATGGACCAGAGACCCCCAGAGCCCCTCCCAGTATGGACCAGGGCCCCCCAAAGCCCCTCCCAGTATGGACCAGTGCCTCCCAGTATGGACCAGTGCCTCCCAGAGTCCCTCCCAGTATGGACCAGTCCCCCCCAGAGCCCCTCCCAGTACGGACCAGTGCCTCCCAGTATGGACCAGTGCCCCCCAAAGCCCCTCCCAGTATGGACCAGTGCCTCCCAGTATGGACCAGTGCCCCCCAGAGCCCCTCCCAGCTCCTCCCAGTACGGACCAGTTCCCCCGAATCCCCTCCCAGTCCCTCCCAGTGCCGCCCAGTCCCCTCCCAGTGCCTCCCACTGCCCCTACCTCCCCGCCCAGTCCCCTCCCAGTCCCTCCCAGTCCCTCCCAGTAGCTGTCCCCGCCCTGGACGCCTCTCACCATGACCCCCCCTGGGCTGCTGCTGCTGCTCCTCGGTGAGTGACCCCCCCCGCCCCAGTGCCTCCCAGTAACTCCCAGTATGGCCCAGTGCCCTCTGAACCCCCTCCCAGTCCCCTCCCAGTGCCCACCAGTAACTCCCAGTATGGCCCAGTGCCCTCTGAACCCCATCCCAGTGCCCACCAGTAACTCCCAGTCCCCCTAAATCCCTTCCCAGTCCATCCCAGTGCCTCCCAGTAACTCCCAGTATGGCCCAGTCCCCTCTAAACCCCCTCCCAGTCCTTCCCAGTGCCCACCAGTAACTCCCAGTATGGCCCAGTCTCCTCTAAACTCCCTCCCAGTCCCCTCCCAGTCCATCCCAGTGCCTCCCAGTAACTCCCAGTATGGCCCAGTCCCCTCTGACCCCCCTCCCAGTGCCCACCAGTAGCCCCCAGTCCCCTCCCCAGTGCCTCCCAGTATCCCCCAGCTCCCCCTCCCTCCCCCCAAATCCCTTCCCAGTCCCCTCCCAGTTCCTCCCAGTTCCCCCTTCCAAAAGGGGAAGTGGGGGGTGGGGGAGGGGCACTCATGGGGTCCCCTCCCCCCCCCCCTTTTCCTCCAGGGCTGGCAGTGGCTGAGAGAGGTGAGGCCTTACTGGGAGCACTGGGAGGCACTGGGAGGGACTGGGAGGGGATTTAGGGATACTGGGAGGCACTGGGAGGGACTGGGAGGGGATTAGGGGGGGACTGGGAAGCACTGGGAGGGGCTCTGGGGGTTACTGGTTTGTACTGGGAGGCACTGGGAGGAGATTTAGGGATACTGGGAGGCACTGGGAGGGACTGGGAGGCACTGGGAGGGACTGGGAGGGGACTGGGACACACTGGGAGGGGCTCTGGGGGTTACTGGTTTGTACTGGGAGGGGCCTGGGAGGCACTGGGAGGCACTGGGAGGGGATTTAGGGATACTGGGAGGCACTGGGAGGCACTGGGAGGGCATTAGGGGGGGACTGGGAAGCACTGGGAGGCACTGGGAGGGGACTGGGACACACTGGGAGGGGCTCTGGGGGTTACTGGTTTGTACTGGGAGGCACTGGGAGGGGACTGGGAGGCACTGGGAGGGGACTGGGAGGCACTGGGAGGGCACTGGGAGGGGACTGGGAAGCACTGGGAGGGGACTGGGACACACTGGGAGGGGCTCTGGGGGACTGGTTTGTACTGGGAGGCACTGGGAGGGGACTGGGAGAGACTGGGAGGGGACTGGGAGGGGATTTAGGGATACTGGGAGGCACTGGGAGGGACTGGGACGCACTGGGAGGGGACTGGGACACACTGGGAGGGGCTCTGGGGGTTACTGGTTTGTACTGGGAGGCACTGGGAGGGGACTGGGACGCACTGGGAGGGGACTGGGACACACTGGGAGGCACTGGGAGGGGCTCTGGGGGTCACTGGTTTGTACTGGGAGGTACTGGGATGCCCTGGGAGGAGACTGGAAGGCACTGGGAGGGGCTCTGGGGGTCACTGGTCCATACTGGGAGGCACTGGGAGGGGGTTAGGAGTGGACTGGGCCATACTGGGGGGCACTGGTTCATACTGGGGGTTACTGGTCCATACTGGGAAGCACTGGGAGGGGGTTAGGAGTGGACTGGGCCATACTGGAAGGCACTGGTCCATACTGGGAAGCACTGGGAGGGGGTTAGGGGTGGACTGGGCCATACTGGGAGGCACTGGTCCATACTGGGAAGCACTGGGAGGGGGTGAGGAGTGGACTAGTCCATACTGGGAGGCACTGGGGGGCACTGGTCTACACTGGGAGGCACTGGGAGGGGGTTAGGGGTGGACTGGGCCATACTGCGAGGCACTGGGGGGGCACTGGTCCATAGTGGGGGGCACTGGGAGGGGGTTAGGAGTGGACTGGGCCATACTGGGAGGCACTGGTCCATACTGGGAGGCACTAGGAGGGGGTTAGGAGTGGACTGGTCCATTCTGGGGGGCACTGGTCCATACTGGGAGGCACTGGGAGGGGCTCTGGGGGGTTACTGGTTTGTACTGGTGCATACTGGGAGCCCTCCCAGCCCTTCCCCTCCCTTCCCAGACTGCAGCTCCTGCCTGCCGGGGCCTGGACCAATCACAGCCCTCGTTGCTGTTGACGTCATCCTGACCCTGCTGATCGCCGCCGGAGCCTATTGGCTGGCAGGGCGGGGCCGGAGAGGTGGGGGCGGGGCCAGAAGCGAAGGGGCGGGGATAGAGTCAAAGGGGAGGGGCCAGAGTGTGAGGGGAATAGGGGTGGGGGGGGGAGGGCGGAGCTTACCAGGGTGTGGTCAAATGGAGGGAGCGTGGTCATGTGAAGGGGGCGTGGTCAAGCAGGGAGTGGGCGGGGCCAGCAGCAAATGGACAGGGCCCGGGGATGGGGTGGGGGTGGGGCGTGTCCAAGGCAGGGTGGGTGGAGCCTATGAGGGTGTAGTTTGCTAAAGGGGGTGTGGTCAAACCGAAGGGGTGTGGCTACTACATTGACTCCTCCTTTCCCCCCTCCTCCTCCCAGCCAATGCTAAGCCCCGCCCCCCCGAGCCAGAACCGACCTATCAGGTGAGTGCGGGGGCGGAGCCTGACCTTATTTGGGGCTGAGCTCTGGGTGTTGACCTTTGACCTCCGATGACCTTTGACCTCCCCCCCCCCCAGGAGCTGCAGGGGACCCGAGGGGACCTCTACAGCGAACTGAAGCGCTGAGCCCTGACTGGGAGCCACTGGGAGGGACTGGGAGGGGATTTTATAGGGACTGGGAGGGACTGGGAGGCACTGGGAGGGGATTGAGGGCTCCCAGGAAGGACTGGGAGGAGATGTGAAAGAAACTGGGAGGGGATCTGAGTGGGACTGGGAGGGGATCTGAAGGGGACTGGGAGGGACTGGGAGGCACTGGGAGGGGATCTGAGGGGACTGGGAGGGGATTTGGGGGGGACTGGGAGATACTGGTGGCTACTGGGAGGGGATCTGGGCGCTACTGGTGCATACTGGGATGTACTGGGAGGGGGTTTGGGCGCTACTGGTGCATACTGGGGGGCACTGGGATGTACTGGGAGGGGAGCTGGGCGCTACTGGTGCATACTGGGGGGCACTGGGATGTACTGGGAGCTCCTGGGGGGTGCCTGGGGGGCCCCCTGGGCAGTGGTGGTGTTCGGACCGGAAGTGACGCAGCCGGCCGGGCGCCCTGCCCGCCCTCAATAAATTGCCTTTTTTTTTTTTTGGTCTCTTTTTGTCTCCGTTTCCCTTTTTCCCGCGCCGCACGCGGCGCTGGCGTCACTAATCAGGCAGCACCGCCAAGGCGCTCTGACGTCATCACAGCGCACCGGAAGTTCCCTTAGCGGCAGCCATAGCGGCGCACCGGAAGTGACGTTCCTCCCCTCAGCGCTTCCCTCTCCTTCTCCCTCCGCAATATGGCGGCGGCGGCCCCGGCGGCCGGGCCTGGCCCCGGGCTTGCACCTGGGGCTTCGGCCCCGACGGGAGGAGCTGGCAGCGGGGCAGGGGCCGCGGTGGGGAACGGAGCGGCGGCGGCGGGGCCGGGCCCGGCGAAGAGCGGCGAGGAGCGGCTGAAGGAGATGGAGGCGGAGATGGCTCTGTGAGGGCCGGGGAGCAAGGCGGGGGGGAGGCGGGGAGGGACCTTGGGGGAGCGGGGAGGGGACTGGGGGGACTGGGAGGGGATTTGGGGGCACTGGGAGGGACTGGGAGGGAGTGGGAGGGACTGGGAGGGGATTGGGGGGCACTGGGAGGGACTGGGAGGGACTGGGAGGGGATTGGGGGGCACTGGGAGGGACTGGGAGGGCACTGGGAGGTACTGGGGAGGGGATTGGGGAGCACTTGGAGGCACTGGGGGCTTACTGGGAGGCACTGGGAGCTTACTGGGGGCTCCCTCTCCCTTCCCTGTGACAGGTTCGAGCAGGAGGTTTTGGGGGGCCCCCCGCCAGCCCCCCCCCCGGGGGACCCCCTGGCTGCCCCTCCCCCACTGCTGAGGCCAATCATCGCCACCAACACCTACCAGCAGGTGCCCAGTCTGCCCAGTTAGCTCCCAGTCTGCCCCAGTAACCCCTCCCAGTCTGCCCAGTTAGCTCCCAGTCTGCCCAGTTAGCTCCCAGTCTGCCCAGTTAGCTCCCAGTCAGGTCCCAGTCTGCCCAGTTAGCTCCCAGTTAGCTCCCAGTCTGCCCCAGTTAGCTCCCAGTCTGCCCAGTCAGCTCCCAGTCTGCCCCAGTTAGCTCCCAGTCTGCCCCAGTCAGCTCCCAGTCTGCCCAGTCAGCTCCCAGTCTGCCCAGTCAGCTCCCAGTCTGCCCAGTCAGCTCCCAGTCAACTCCCAGTCAGCTCCCAGTCAGCTCCCAGTCTGCCCCAGTCAGCTCCCAGTCTGCCCCAGTCAGCTCCCAGTCTGCCCCAGTCAGCTCCCAGTCAGCTCCCAGTCAGCTCCCAGTCTGCCCAGTTAGCTCCCAGTCTGCCCCAGTTAGCTCCCAGTCTGCCCCAGTTAGCTCCCAGTCTGCCCCAGTTAGCTCCCAGTCTGCCCAGTTAGCTCCCAGTTAGCTCCCAGTGTGCCCAGTCAGCTCCCAGTCTGCCCCAGTTAGCTCCCAGTCTGCCCCAGTTAGCTCCCAGTCTGCCCCAGTTAGCTCCCAGTCTGCCCCGGTTAGCTCCCAGTCTGCCCCAGTTAGCTCCTAGTCTGCCCAGTCAGCTCCCAGTCTGCCCAGTCAGCTCCCAGTCTGCCCAGTCAGCTCCCAGTCTGCCCCAGTCAGCTCCCAGTCTGCCCCAGTCAGCTCCCAGTCTGCCCCAGTCCCTCCCAGTCCCTCCCAGTGCCCTTTAACTCCCCTCCCAGTCCCTCCCACTCCCCTCCCAGTCCCTCCCATCCCCTCCCAGTCCCTCCCAGTCCCTCCCATCCCCTCCCAGTCCCTCCCATCCCCTCCCATCCCCTCCCATCCCCTCCCAGTCCCCTCCCAGTCCCTCCCACTCCCCTCCCAGTCCCTCCCAGTCCCTCCCAGTCCCTCCCAGTCCATCCCAGTCTCCCCCAGGTCCAGCAGACCCTCGAGGCTCGAGCTGCTGCCGCCGCCACCGTCGGAGCCCCCCTGGTGTCCCCCCCGGTGCCATTCGTGGGGCCAGGTCAGTCCCAGTCCCCTCCCAGTCCCTCCCAGTCCCTCCCTAATCCCCTCCCAGTCCCTCCCAGTCCCTCCCAGTTTGACCATTTGGTGTCTTCCCCCTCCCCCCCCCCTCCCCCCCCCAGCGGTCTCCCCCCAGAGGGCTCCGATCCTGCGCCCTGCGTTTGTGCCTCATGTGCTGCAGAGAGCTGGTGAGGGACTGGGAGGCACTGGGAGGGGACTGGGAGGGACTGGGAGGCACTGGGAGGGGACTGGGAGGGACTGGGACAGGGTTGGGAGGGACTGGGAGGGACTGGAAGGCACTGGGAGGGACTGGGAGGGACTGGGGGAGGGTTGGGAGGGACTGGAAAGCACTGGGAGGTCTTTGAGAGGGACTGGGAGAGAGTTGGGAGGCACTGGGAAAGGGTTGGGAGGCACTGGGAAAGGGTTGGGAGGGACTGGGAGGGACTGGGAGAGGGTTGGGAGGGACTGGGAGAGGGTTGGGAGGGACTGGGAGGGACTGGGAAAGGGTTGGGAGGGACTGGGAGAGGGTTGGGAGGGACTGGGAGAGGGTTGGGAGGGACTGGGAAAGGGTTGGGAGGCACTGGGAAGGGACTGGGAGAGGGTTGGGAGGGACTGGGAGGGGACTGGGAGGGACTGGGAAGGACTGGGAAAGGGTTGGGAGGGACTGGGAGGGACTGGGAGAGGGTTGGGAGGGACTGGGAGGGACTGGGAGAGGATTGGGAGGGACTGGGAAGGGACTGGGAGGGACTGGGAAGGACTGGGAGGGGACTGGGAGGGACTGGGAGAGGGTTGGGAGGGACTGGGAGGGGACTGGGAGGGACTGGAAGGCACTGGGAGGGACTGGGAGAGGGTTGGGAGGAACTGGGAAGCACTGGGGGGGACAAGAAGAGGACTGGGAGATACTAGGAAGGATTGGGAAGCACTGGAGGGGACTGGGAGGGACTGGGAGGGCACTGGGAGGCACTGGGAGGCACTGGGAGGGCACTGGGAGGCACTGGGAGGGCACTGGGAGGGCACTGGGAGGCACTGGGAGGGCACTGGGAGGCACTGGGAGGGTACTGGGAGGCACTGGGAGGCACTGGGGGGGTCCCTGACCCTCTCCCCCTGCCCCCCTCCCCAGCAGGTCCCAGGGCCCTGGCCCTGCGCCCCCCCCCCGGGGCCATCGTGGGACCCCCCCTGGGGGCTCCCCCTGCCCCCCCCCTGCTGCTGGCCCCCCCCCTGCAGAGACCTCCCCCAGCCCCACTGCCCCCCCTGGGGGGGAACCTGCGGCCCCCAGCCCCAGTGAGTGCCACTGGGAGGGACTGGGAGGGGACTGGGAGGGGACTGGGAGGGACTGGGAGGGGATTGGGAGGGACTGGGAGGGGAGTGGGAGGGACTGGGAGCATACTGGGGTGCAGTGGGAGGCAGTGGAAGGTTACTGGGAGGGGACTGGTGGACACTGGTGGGGACTGGTGGCATACTGGGAGGGCACTGGGGGACACTGGGAGGACAGTGGTGGATACTGGGAGGGCACTGGTGGGTACTGGGAGGACACTGGTGGATACTGGGAGGGCACTGGTGGATACTGGGAGGGCACTGGTGGATACTGGGAGGGCACTGGGGGACACTGGGAGGCGGTAGGAGGGCACTGGGGGATACTGGGGTGCACTGGGAGGGCACTGGGGGATACTGGGAGGCACTGGGGGATACTGGGAGGCACTGGGAGGGACTGGGAGGCACTGGGAGGATACTGGGAGGCACTGGGGGGATACTGGGAGGCACTGGGATATACTGGGAGGCACTGGGGGATACTGGGAGGCACTGGGGGATACTGGGAGGCACTGGGGGATACTGGGAGGCACTGGGGTGATACTGGGAGGCACTGGGGGATACTGGGAGGCACTGGGGTGATACTGGGAGGCACTGGGGTGATACTGGGAGGCACTGGGGTGATACTGGTGGCTACTGGGAGGCACTGGGGTGATACTGGGAGGCACTGGGGTGATACTGGTGGCTACTGGGAGGCACTGGGGTGATACTGGGAGGCACTGGGGTGATACTGGGAGGCACTGGGGTGGTACTGGTGGCTACTGGGAGGCACTGGGGTGATACTGGGAGGCACTGGGGGACACTGGTGGATACTGGGAGGGCACTGGTGGATACTGGGAGGGCACTGGGGGACACTGGTGGATACTGGGAGGGCACTGGTGGATACTGGGAGGGCACTGGGGGTCACTGGTGGATACTGGGAGGGCACTGGTGGATACTGGGAGGGCACTGGGGGACACTGGTGGATACTGGGAGGGCACTGGTGGATACTGGGAGGGCACTGGTGGGCGCTGGGACTTAACTGGGAGAGGACCTGGGACCTGTGCTGCATACTGGGAGGCTCCCCGCTCCTTACTGGTCCTTACTGGGAGCTCTCTAC
The DNA here is from genome assembly GCF_027791375.1 of Indicator indicator. NCBI lineage: Eukaryota > Metazoa > Chordata > Aves > Piciformes > Indicatoridae > Indicator > Indicator indicator. Next base: position 3,179,145 of record NC_072047.1, read on the forward strand.
CCTCCCCTCTGCAGGTGCCGGGGGCTGGGGTCCCAGGGCCCCCCCTGACCCCACTGGGGGCTGGGGGAGGCCCCAGACCCCCCCCGGGGACCCCCAAGGTCACCCCCCCGGTGATCCAGGCTGCCCCCACCGTGTACCCTCCCCCCCCCCGCAAGGGGCAGGTGAGGGGGGGTCGGGGGGGGGGGGGGGGAGTTTTACCCCTGGGGGGGCAAATTCGGGGTCTGGGGGGGGGGTAAATGTTGGGGGAGGGGGCAAAGCTTGACCCCTGGGGGGGCAAATTTGGGGTCTGGGGGCAAAATTTTGCCCCAGGGTGGGGTAAAAATCTTCCCTCCCCCCCCTTCCTTTGGGGCCATTGTGCCCCTAGGGGGGCGGAGCTAAAGCAGGCCCCGCCCCCCCCTTGTAACCTGATTGGTTGCCTCCTCTCTAACCTGATTGGTTCCCTTTCCCTGCCCCTCCCCCCCCCCCCCCTCCTAGGAGGAGCCGCCCCCCCCGCGGGCCCCTCCCCCGCCGGAAGAGCCCCGGATTGGTCCTTGCCTGCCTGTAGGCCCCGCCCCGGCCCCGCCCACTGCGCCCGAACCCCGCCCCGGGCCCCAATTGGCGGCTCCGGCGCCACGCCCACGCCGGACCCGCCCCCCGGAGCCTCCCTTCCTGCAGCCTGAGGTGAGTGGGGAGGGGTCTGGAGGGGACTGGGAAGGATTGGGAGGGGACTGGGAGGGACTGGGAAGGATTGGGAGGGGACTGGGAGGGGATTGGGAGGGACTGGGAGGGGACTGGGAGGGACTGGGAAGGGTTTGGGAGGGGATTGGGAGGGACTGGGAGGGATTGGGAGGGACTGGGAGGGACTGGGAGGCGATTGGGAGGGACTGGGAGGCACTGGGAGGGGATTGGGAGGGACTGGGAGGGACTGGGAGGGACTGGGAGGGTTTGGGGGGGACTGGGAGGGGTTTGGAGGGCCTGGGAGGGGTCAGGGGCTGGATCTCGGCTGTTGATTGGTCGCTTCCGCTGCCAATCAGGCGAAGGGGGCGGGGCCAGAGCCTGGGTGCTGCTTGGGGCGGGCTAGAAGGGGGAGGGGGACATATATCAGCTGCTGCTCGGTGGTTCTCGGCTTCTGATTGGCAGACTGGGCGGAAGGGGCGGGTTTAAAGGGGGGGGGGAATTCCGGGTGCTGATTGGCTGCCGCCGGGCAGGCGGGGGCGGAGCCGGCGGGCGAGGAGCGGCGGAAGGGAAGGGGCGAGAGGCTGAAGCGCTGCATCCGCACCGCCGCCGGCAGCAGCTGGGAGGATCCCAGCCTGCTGGAGTGGGATGCTGGTGGGCACTGGGGGAGGGGGGGAACTGGGAGGGCAGTGGGAGAGGTCTGGGAGGGAGTGGGAGGGACTGGGAGGGGATGGGGAGCGACTGGGAAGGGATTGGGAGGGAAGCTATTGGGATTAGGGGGGAATGGGAGGCACTGGGAGGGGACTGGGAGAGGTCTGGGGGGGGAGTGGGAGGGAGTGGAGGGACTGGGAGGGGATTGGGAGGGACTGGGAGGGACTGGGAAGGGATTGGGAGTGACTGGGAGGGAATTTATTGGGACTGGGGGGGGAATGGGAGGCAGTGGGTGGGGATTTAATGGGACTGGGAGGCAATGGGAGGCACTGGGAAGGGATTGGGAGAGGTCTGGGGGGGAGTGGGAGGGACTGGGAAGGGATTGGGAGAAAATCTGTTGGGACTGGGGGGGGAATGGGAGGCACTGGGAGGGGATTGGGAGAGGTCTGGGAGGGAGTGGAGGGACTGGGAGGGGATTGGGAAGGAATCTATTGGGTTTATGGGGGAATGGGAGGCACTGGGAGGGGAGTGGGAGGTCGAGGAGCTCAGGGGTGAGAGTGAGGAGCTCAGGGGTGAGAGTGAGGAGCTCAGGGCTGAGAGTGAGGAGCTCAGGGCTGAGAGTGAGGAGCTCAGAGCTGAGAGTGAGGAGCTCAGGGGTGAGAGTGAGGAGCTCAGGGGTGAGAGTGAGGAGCTCAGGGGTGAGAGTGAGGAGCTCAGAGCTGAGAGTGAGGAGCTCAGGGTGAGAGTGAGGAGTCAGGTGAGGGGAGCTCAGAGCTGAGAGTGAGGAGCTCAGGGGTGAGAGTGAGGAGCTCAGGGCTGAGAGTGAGGAGCTCAGGGGTGAGAGTGAGGAGCTCAGGGCTGAGAGTGAGGAGCTCAGGGGTGAGGCTGAGGAGCTCAGGGCTGAGAGTGAGGAGCTCAGGGGTGAGGATGAGGAGCTCAGAGCTGAGAGTGAGGAGCTCAGGGCTGAGAGTGAGGAGCTCAGAGCTGAGAGTGAGGAGCTCAGGGGTGAGGATGAGGAGCTCAGGGGTGAGGGTGAGGAGCTCAGGGCTGAGAGTGAGGAGCTCAGGGGTGAGAGTGAGGAGCTCAGGGCTGAGAGTGAGGAGCTCAGGGCTGAGAGTGAGGAGCTCAGGGCTGAGGGTGAGGAGCTCAGGGGTGAGAGTGAGGAGCTCAGGGGTGAGAGTGAGGAGCTCAGAGCTGAGAGTGAGGAGCTCAGGGCTGAGAGTGAGGAGCTCAGGGCTGAGAGTGAGGAGCTCAGGGCTGAGAGTGAGGAGCTCAGGGGTGAGAGTGAGGAGCTCAGGGCTGAGAGTGAGGAGCTCAGGGGTGAGAGTGAGGAGCTCAGGGCTGAGAGTGAGGAGCTCAGGGGTGAGAGTGAGGAGCTCAGGGGTGAGGGTGAGGAGCTCAGGGCTGAGAGTGAGGAGCTCAGGGGTGAGGGTGAGGAGCTCAGGGGTGAGAGTGAGGAGCTCAGGGCTGAGAGTGAGGAGCTCAGGGGTGAGAGTGAGGAGCTCAGGGGTGAGAGTGAGGAGCTCAGAGCTGAGAGTGAGGAGCTCAGGGGTGAGAGTGAGGAGCTCAGGGGTGAGAGTGAGGAGCTCAGAGCTGAGAGTGAGGAGCTCAGGGGTGAGAGTGAGGAGCTCAGGGCTGAGAGTGAGGAGCTCAGGGCTGAGAGTGAGGAGCTCAGGGGTGAGAGTGAGGAGCTCAGGGCTGAGAGTGAGGAGCTCAGGGGTGAGGGTGAGGAGCTCAGGGGTGAGAGTGAGGAGCTCAGGGGTGAGAGTGAGGAGCTCAGGGCTGAGAGTGAGGAGCTCAGGGGTGAGGGTGAGGAGCTCAGAGCTGAGAGTGAGGAGCTCAGGGGTGAGAGTGAGGAGCTCAGGGCTGAGAGTGAGGAGCTCAGGGCTGAGAGTGAGGAGCTCAGGGGTGAGAGTGAGGAGCTCAGGGCTGAGAGTGAGGAGCTCAGAGCTGAGGCTGAGGAGCTCAGGGCTGAGAGTGAGGAGCTCAGGGGTGAGGTGAGGAGCTCAGGGGTGAGAGTGAGGAGCTCAGGGGTGAGAGTGAGGAGCTCAGGGCTGAGAGTGAGGAGCTCAGGGCTGAGAGTGAGGAGCTCAGGGGTGAGGGTGAGGAGCTCAGGGGTGAGAGTGAGGAGCTCAGGGGTGAGGGTGAGGAGCTCAGGGGTGAGGGTGAGGAGCTCAGGGCTGAGAGTGAGGAGCTCAGGGCTGAGGGTGAGGAGCTCAGGGGTGAGAGTGAGGAGCTCAGGGCTGAGAGTGAGGAGCTCAGGGCTGAGAGTGAGGAGCTCAGGGGTGAGAGTGAGGAGCTCAGGGCTGAGAGTGAGGAGCTCAGGGGTGAGGCTGAGGAGCTCAGGGCTGAGAGTGAGGAGCTCAGGGCTGAGAGTGAGGAGCTCAGGGCTGAGAGTGAGGAGCTCAGGGGTGAGGAGCTCAGAGTTGAGAGTGAGGAGCTCAGCGCTGAAGCTGAGGAGCTCAGGGCCCTCCTCCTCCTCCTCCTCCTCCTCCTCCCGGGCAGATGACTTCCGGATCTTCTGCGGGGACCTGGGCAACGAGGTGAACGACGACATCCTGGGCAGGGCCTTCGGGCGCTACCCTTCCTTCCTGAAGGCCAAGGTGATCCGGGACAAGCGCAGCGGCAAGACCAAGGGCTACGGCTTCGTGTCCTTCAAGGACCCCAAC